>NC_133817.1:16164015-16464015 GCF_043250625.1 Sebastes fasciatus
TGTTGAATTGTGATTGTTGGATTCCTGTGCTGATGAATGATTTGTGTTCTACAAACCAAATGTTTTATTGTTAGAAAAAACAGCAGTTAGAGTTTTATAAGCTATGGGATAACAGCATGGTATGGTCATTTGTCTGTTCAGTTGAAGTCACAGATTACTCGTCTGGTACAGACTGCTATGAAGATCATGGGGGTTAAAAAATACCCGTCCCTCCAAACAATCTATGAGCAGTCTATTATCAGACAGGCACAGAAAATAGTGTCTGATCCAACTCTCATTCTCCACCCAGAGACACTACCGCATTGCATTGTGGGATATTTATGCCGCTGTAGTGTCCAATGTTGCATACTATAATATTTCACCGGAAATAGTATGTAATTTGCGTACTATTGGTTTCATACTAGGGTTTCGGACAAACTAAAATATCATGTCAGTATGGAATTTTATGAAGCTATACAGTATGTGTTGTCATGTGTTTTTATGAAGCTATGTGTTGTTGTGTTTTGTTATGAAGCTGTGTTTTTATGTTTTGTTATGAAGCTATGCGTTGTTATGTTTTGTTATGAAGCTATGTGTTGTTATGTTTTGTTATGAAGCTGTGTTGTTATGTTTTGTTATGAAGCTGTGTTGTTATGTTTTGTTATGAAGCTATGTGTTGTCATGTGTTTTTATGAAGCTATGTGTTATGTTTTGTTATGAAGCTGTGTTGTTATGTTTTGTTATGAAGCTATGTGTTGTTATGTTTTGTTATGAAGCTATGTGTTATGTTTTGTTATGAAGCTATGTGTTGTTATGTTTTGTTATGAAGCTATGTTTTGTTATGAAGCTGTGTTGTTGTGTTTTGTTATGAAGCTATGTGTTGTTATGAAGCTGTGTTGTTATGTTTTGTTATGAAGCTATGTGTTATGTTTTGTTATGAAGCTATGTGTTGTTATGTTTTGTTATGAAGCTGTGTTGTTATGTTTTGTTATGAAGCTATGTTTTGTTATGAAGCTGTGTTGTTGTGTTTTGTTATGAAGCTATGTGTTGTTATGAAGCTGTGTTGTTATGTTTTGTTATGAAGCTATGTGTTGTTATGTGTTTCTATGAAGCTATGTGTTGTTATGTGTTGTTATGAAGCTATGTATTGTTGGGATGTTTTACTATGTAGCATGTATGATTCTATCTTCTGTGGAACCACAGGACGGAGTCCAGAACAAATTTCCATATGAGAAGATTAAAAGTATATCTTATCTTATCTTATCTTATCTCATAGTCAGTAAGTACCTGTGCTGCAGAAAAAATGCTCCTGTGACTGATATATCACTATATGATACATTATTAGATTGTTAATAATGGTGCATTGATGCATAAATTGCATTTTACTGTTAAAGCTGTGGTCAATGCGAAGCTAATTTGAACTACTTCACTACTATTAAAAGCAGATGACTAATGGAGTAGGAAAGGATAAAAAACAAAGTTCTGCTACAGATATTTCTATTCATTTTTTAAAACTTTTTAAAAGATTTTTTTTGTGAAATATTGGATACTTTTGCCTCTTTTGGCCTCATGCTGTTATGACAATTACACCATCTGAAAAGTAGCCGAATAGTACAAGTACGTCATACTTGTACTCAAGTGTAGTACTTGAGAAAATTTACTTAGTTCCTTTCTTTTGGCTGCAGATGTCTGACTGATCAGCCCTGTGACGATAGCGAAACAGATGGACATTGAGTTTCATAATGGCGGTCTGACTCTCCCTTTCACTTTCTTGCCAAACCAGCCTCCGTTTGATTACACTGGCCAGTGAATGGACGGATAGACGGAAGAGCGGATCGAGAGAAGGAAGAACGGATGGAGGGCAGGTCGTGGGAACAGACACTTGTGCCCAGGGGACGCACAAACACACAGACTCACACACACAAATGTCCTCGGCAATCCAGCCTGCACATGGAATATCTATTCTATTTATGATCACTCTATATTTGTAGTTCCTGACCCCCTTTGTATGTGTGTGAGCGTGTGTGAGTCTTAAGCTCAGTTAGTCTCTGGGAATCTCTATACAGACAAACAAAATGCTTGTGTTTCATGTGGGAAACCAACAATCTGCTGGTCAGTCAGAGGGAAATCCCCTCATGACAGAGAGAGCTATATGCTATTCTGCTGTGCAATGTGAGATTCAGGTTTTAGACCTTTAATGACTAAATCAAAATCTGATAGATTAACACACTTAATATGAATATGAAGCTTACTCTTGGGATCCATTCTACACTCAAATGAAGACCACAAAGATATATTTAAATGTTGCTTTAGTTAGTTAAGTTATTCCTGGTCATTTTTGTGCATTGGTACATTGTCTCTCTTTTAGAAATTAAAATAAATATTACAGGGATAAAATTAAATTCAATATGAAAATTAACATTTTGAAACATTAACTACCAAAGTTGTAGAACACAGTTTATAATAAAATTGATATTTTTTGGGGATAGTTTTTGCCTATAGTGTCTCCCCAGACTAGCCCTATATAGAGAAGACGGAAACTTCATGAGGCCTCACATGTTACTTGTTGAAGAGAGTAAAGCACATGCACTAATTTGCAAAGACCCACATAAATAAGTAACCTAATGAGGAACATAATGTCTCCACCTGGAGCCATGATGGACCCATATTGAACGCTCCAGGCAGGTCATCAATTACCCATTCAATATGTCCCTTTAACTTCAGGTCCATGTCCATCACTATGGGTGGCTTTAGCAGGACAACTAAAATCACGCATTAACACAACTTGCGATTTTTAGGTTGTAGTGGGTTGTTTTAAATCTAGAGTGAAGATACAGGTATTATATGAAACTAGAAAAACCTAAGGAATCAATTGGTACCAACTATGTCGTACTAGCATGTCGGGAAAGAGGTTAAATAACGCTCTAAACTTAAGCTAAATTTTGGCGAGGAAAAACTGTCATGGCCATTTTCACAGGGGTCCCTTGACCTCTGACCTCAAGAGATGTGAATAAAAATGGGTTCTATGGGTACCCACGAGTCTCCCCTTTACAGACAAGCCCACTTTATGATAATCACATGCAGTTTGTGGCAAGACACAGTCAAGTTTTAAGCGATTGACAGCCCTAGATGTTTTGTTTCAACAGGCCTCACTTGATACAAGATTTATTTAAAATTTGTAAAAATGTACTTTGATGTGTCTTTCATTTTCTATTGCAGTACAATACTAATTACTCAACTTGTTCTAAGATCCATCATCTATTAACAAATAGCATGTCTGATGTAACAATGCACAACCTCCCCTTGTTGAATTTCAACACGCTGCCTTTCGGCTATATCCCATTATCCTTCCTGCCTGTGAGCCAATCATCAGCCTCTCTTGGCCTATCCCCACCAATCACAGTCAAGTGCTCAATCTTCACTGAATGGTTATTGACGGTATCGACCTGCTGATGTTTAACTCATTAGCCTCATCATCGACAAACATGTAGCCCCTAGCAAATACAGTAGATAGATACCACCCTGACGAATAGACAGATATACCTTGAAACACACACATACACATACAGTACTGTACACTACCACCCTGACAAAGTAATAGACATACTTTCAAAGGACAAACAGGGCCATACTGAATGCCAAAGCAGCTATTTTCACGGCAATGGAGAGGCAGAACGTGTCATAATCTGACCTGGAAGTGCTTCATTCACATTTAAGAGGAGAAGTTGTTTCAAGCAGATGTTTTCATCCAGTCAGCGCTGCTTTAAGCGAGCGAGCAGTTGGATGGCCATTGTTTCGTCTCAAGGACACTCTGACACGGCTGTTGATGGATGCACACCAGCTGTTGTACATCTCTGTGACAGTATAAATCGAATTACTGAAACAGCTATCACAGCAGCACACAGCAGAGGAGAGGGGCAGTGGCCGTTTTATAGGCCATATAATTCTAAATAGTGCTAATTTAGTGATAAAAGAGGAATCCATGTATGTCTTAATCAGTGGTTGTAGGCTAAGTCTAATCGAGTGGGTGATTTCATAAGATGTAATCTGCTATAAAATGCATACAGAGTGAAGGGGCTTATGTATATCCACTTGAAGAGATGGCTATGTCCCTTCAAGTACCCTCGCAACAGATATGTTGAACTGAATATGGAGATTGATCCGACATATGATATTGTGTGATGTGGGAATGGCTGATATGGATTTCAAGAATTTGCAAGTCCTGTTCCTGTATCAGTTACAGTTTTTGTCCTTGAGTATTCATCTCCGGAAGGATGTGTCTAATTTCTGAACCCTAGAGCTGGCATATCGTAAATTGTTGCTAAAATACTGCATCTGAATTAACCTTAAGGACCTAAAGAGGAACCGCATAAAGACACAGGGACAGCAGCATTTTTTTGAAGGTGAAAGTGAAATATAATAACCAGAAAATGACAAGTTTAAACCATTGCACATGGAGGAAATGTAGCCTGCACTATTGTGCATTTTAAACTATGCTCAAAAAAATTGTCTTAACATGGGCCCATGACCGAGGTACTAAATTACACTTTCCAAAGAATATATGCCTCATTTGCTTGTGTCTATTCCTTCATCACCCATTGACAAATAGCTGGAAAACCAACTGCAGTCACTCAATACAAATAAAAACATGCTGTATTTGTTTCTATTTGGTGATTTTGTAACACAGTGTCTTAAAGCCTTTCCCCTCCCATCGAGACAAAACTCTTGGGGATATTTTACTGTACAAACACACACACACACATGCCTTCTTGTTTTGGCTTTCAGATCAACTGCAGCCCTTGCAGTAAATGGCTATAGAGCAGGATATGGTTGTGTGTTATCCATCCCTTTGATGCCCCCTAGTGCATTTTATTGGAAATGTAACTGAGGATTGGGAGACTTCAGTCAGCATCAGTGTGTTATGTTACTCGGCAGTCAAATAAAAGACAAAAAGGGAAACATCAGCTGCCAACTTGTATGGGGAGAAGTGACAGGGACATAAAGTTAAAGGAAAATCAAACAGGATAGCTTCCTTTGCTTACAATACTAAGGGATCCGGCAACTTTGTGTGTTTCTACCACACACAAAATGTTTGAAAACATATATACCACTAGGATTGTAGCCCACACACCCCAGATAATAATGCATACAGTGCACTTTCATAGACTAAGTTACTGGAGTTACCCTGCACTATACTCATTTTTAACAGTCTCTTCTGCACTATATTTACTTTTTTAATAGTCGTGTATCACACAGCTGTTACCCTGCACTATATTCAGTTTTAACAGTTTTCTTCATCTCCTTGTATTTTTATATCTGGTATATTCTTTTGTACTTTGTACTTTGCACTACTTACGTTTTTACTGCCTTTTCACTAACATGTTTTGAACTATGGAACTGTGATGCTGGAAATTTGAATTTCCCTCGGGATCAATAAGGTTACTATCTATCTATCTATCTATCTATCTATCTATCTATCTATCTAATACGAAAAGAAAGCTGAAACACATTCCACAGCCAACTCATTGGCAATGAAATTAAACCTACCTGATGTAGGCCTAAGTACTGTTTTTTGTATAAAGTTAATTTAAATTAAAGTAGGCCTGTAGCTATATACCTAATGGTAGATAGCCTCCTGACATTATCATAGATTGTTTTGAAGAAAAGATACTGAAAATCTTTGCAGTTGACAACAGTAATTCTCCATTGACTTTTATTAAAATCTAGAGTATTTGTTTACAATACTAAGGGATCCAGCAACTTTGTGTGTTTCTACCTCACACAAAATGTTTGAAAACATATATACCACTATGATTATAGCCCATACACCCCAGATAATACGAAAAGAAAGCTGAAACACATTCCACATTCATTGGCAATGAAATTAACCTACCTGATTTAAGTACTGTTTTTTTTGTGTAAAGTTAATTTAAATTAAAGTAGGCCTATAGCTTTATACCTAATAGTAGATAGCCATGTTTCCAAGTACTGTTTTTGTGTAAAGTGTAAAGTTAATTTAAATACAAAAACATAATAACAAAAATAATAAAAATAAAAACAAATAATAAAAAATAATATAAAAATAAATGTATATACCTAATGGTAGATAGTCATGTTTCTCCTGACATTATCATGGATTGTTTGAAGAAAAGAAAGTAATACTGAAAATCTCTGCAGTTGACAATAGTAATTCTCCATCGACTTTTATTAAAATCTAGAGTATTTGCTTACAATACTAAGGGATCCAGCAACTTTGTGTTTTTGCAAAGTGTAAAGTTAATTTAAATACAAAAAAAATAAAAAATAAAAATAAAAGAAATAATAAAAAATAATATAAAAATAAATGTATATACCTAATGGTAGATAGTCATGTTTCTCCTGACATTATCATGGATTGTTTGAAGAAAGAAAGTAATACTGAAAATCTCTGCAATTATCTTTGACTTTTATTAAAATCTAGAGTATTTGCTTACAATACTAAGGGATCCAGCAACCTTGTGTTTTTGTAAAGTGTAAAGTTAATTTAAATACAAAAAAAAAATAAAAGAAATAATAAAAAATAATCTAAAAATAAATGTATATACCTAATGGTAGATAGTCATGTTTCTCCTGACATTATCATGGATTGTTTGAAGAAAAGACAAAAAAAAAATCTCTGCAGTTGACAACAGTATTTCTCCATCGACTTTTCCCATCTCGATTGATAAGGCTGATAATCTCCATCCTTGCTGCTCAACTCCTCCCGTCTGGTTGTTTACAATCTCTCTGGTTAAACATGGCCGCAGACAAACTCACTCATGGCAGCTAGCCCTCGATAACTCTCGAAAATCTTTAATTTACAAGTCTTAAGTTGCAAAAACAAAGCTATTCCGCAGTTAGAAACTTAACAGTCTCTCTCACCTCGCTGTTTGTTGTGTTGTATTGTCTTCCTGTGCCTCGTTAGCCGCTGAAGCTAAGCAGCGAGCTAACATCCTCCTATAGAGGAACAATGACAGCGACTTCTGCTGCAGCCGGCAGCAGCAGCATCAGCAGCTGTCTCACTGCGAAAGGACTGGACATCAGTCTGGCTGCCCTGCAGAGACAAGACCCCTACATCAATGACATCGTGGACGTGGCCAGCCAGGTTGCTCTGTATACTTATAACAACAGGGCCAATGAGTGGGTAAGCTTCAACTTTGGTTATGTGCTAACTTTAGCTTAGCCTCATCAGCGTCCTCTGATAGGCGCGCGCTTTGTCACTCTGACTCTGATTCACCACCACCTGAAGTTACAGACCTCCACTGATGGGTGTTTAGGGCCGGATGCGGTGTTTTCCACAACAATTGATACGTTTAATCCTCTCTTATTCAATCCCCTGGACTATTGTAACAATATATTTATTGAGCAACAGTATCATTTTGCTAATGTTTGTGTTTTATGTGTTTCTTTTAGGAGAAGACAGAGGTGGAAGGCACCCTTTTTATCTACACAAGGTAAATGGAGCTGATGCTGGACTCTGACATCTTAATAAAAGGGAGGACATTACACCAATCCTAACATCATTGCACTTGATTCCCCTACAATTTAGAATTTAAAATTGTACTACTCACTTTTAAAGGGACTATTTGTAACTTTCAGAAATGCTTCTTAACAGCGACACCTGTGGCCATGAAATCAACGAAAGTCAGCGTCGGGCTCGCGCTTGCTCGCTCTACATATACCTGAACGAGCATCGCTCAAAACAGTGAGGCGACACACGTCAGCTAAAAGCACAATATCACTCTATATTTCAGCGGCTTGGCAGTAATGTTAGCTGACCAGACGAAGGTCTCTCCGTGAACATGATTTAGATCTGATCCTAGTGTTGGCTTTTACTGCCTCAGCGCAGGCTGATGCAGCGGGGCTCTGCAGCGTGTCTCCCTGCTCTCTCCGCCCGCAGCCGGAGAGAGCAGAGGAGACACCGGCACCCGGTCGGTAACGAGACGATAACGTTACTAGCTGAGGAGCTCCGTCACTTCACAAGACACGGGAAACCTCTGTTGGTCTGGAGGAGCTGCAGCATTTATTTCTGCACAAACGTCCACTGTACATTCACTAGATATACTTAGAGTTAAACTAACTCTTCTGCAGTGTAGAGTGAGCGCGCGTTCACGTCTAGAGGTGGAGCGAGCTGAGAACGCGCGCGCTCTCTGAGTGAAGGCAGGCAGGCAGAGGAGGAGGAGAGGCAGCTGCCACACGCGAACGCACATATGCGAGCGCGCATGTGTGGCGACCCGCTACATTTATACGCTTAAAAAGTTACAAACAGTCCCTTTTAAAGCACAACTTGGTCTGACACCAGAATACATAATGGATCTCTTAACACCCTATACGCCTGTACGTGGTCTGAGATCATCTGATCAGCTATTTCTTGCTGTTCCCAGGTCCAATTTTGTGATAAGGGGTGATCATGCTTTTGCTGTCAGGGCTCCCAAACTCTGGAAAGCACTTCCTATAAAGATCATCTAACTCTGTATCCACTTAAAACACTTTTGAAAACACATTTTTTTAGGATAGAATTCCTATAAGTAGAAGGGTATAAATATATGTATGTATACATCCGTTTCTGGACGCATGTGTACATCTATACACATTTATGTATATATACCGTATATTTGTTTAATCAACCATTTTACCACTTCTATTATTATTGATATGTTCTGTGATGTTCTGTTTTAACAGTTACCATATCTTTTACTTTATTTATCTGCTTTTATTGTCTTGTGAAGCACTTTGTAACATCTGTTTTGAGAAGTGCTATATAAATAAATGTATTAGTAGTATTATTATTATTATTATCTTGGTGTCTAAGGATTTTCCATGCCAAACTTTACTTAAAGTACAATTCTTAGTATGTGTTTGTTGGGAATTGCTTTAAATCTCTTCAGACATATTGAAACTGCAGCCATACCCAAATGTTAACATTCAAAATTGAATTTATTATTATTTAGCACAACTGTTTCTCTGTAATATATCATAGTGAATATGGCATAACTGAAGTGCCTCTTGTTTCAAGTTGTGATTGACTCATTTTTGCATGAATTCTTCATTCTTATTTCTATGCTGTGTGTGTGTGTGTGTGTCCTCTTTGTATTTCAGACTGGCATCTCCCAGGCATGGTTTCACCATTATGAACAGACTCAGTATGGAGAACTTGACGGAGCCAATCACCAAAGACCTGGACTTCCAGCTCCAGCACCCCTTCCTGCTTTACCGCAATGCGCGATGTAAGGAGAAAGACACACGGATACACACAGAGACACATGTCTTATCTCTGCCTGTTAATTATTGATACCTGCAGTTGTTTGTCCGACACATTTTGTTCTCATTTAGTGTAGTTTTATACCCTTTACCATTTCTTTTGGTGTGATATTCATTGCAGTGAATCAGAATTATCAGGGCCAGAGTGATATGTCTTAGCTGACAGTTTTATTTCCCAGTCACTTTCAATGCAGCTCATTGTGTGCTGAATATCGACCAAAATCTTAAAACATTAACGAAAAGAGGATAGAAAATTTGCAAAAGAAAATGTTTAAAAAAAAAAAAAGGTTATACAGGGGTCAGTAACTCTAGAGTTAGACAGACAGTCACCGACTGCAGACATAGATGACTAAACACAAGGGCTAGCCACGTAGACTAAATAGTTTGGAGATACTTTCCTGTGTTTCACAAGCAGCCAGACACAGCGAGACAAACTCTTTGAAAGGTGGAGACAAAGACAAACAGGAAATGAGAGAAAACAAGAGATAGACAGAGAGATATGCATATACAGTATGCTCATCAGATTGTGTATATTTTACCTCAAAATCCACATGAGACCTTGTCTTTGTCACCTCACACTTAGAAATGACAGGTGTATCTATAGCCACAGGGAGGAAGTTAGATAAAAGACTAACAATTTGATAGAGTGGCCAAAGTGTGTGTAGCACGCTGTTCATTTGAGTGGGAACCGTTAGCTCCATATATGGAGCAGAGGCATCGTGGCGGTGACTCCAATTCTGTCAGCCTGTCTGTCTCTGAGACCTACATCTGGCTCACACACACACACACACACGTTGCAGGTTGCACGTTGCAAGAGCCTGACAGCACTACAAAACCAGCCAGCAGAGATTAGATACACCACAACAGTCACTGATAATATAAACACACTCAGGAATCGCTGACACACGCACACAGACCTCCCCTCCCTCTCTGTCGTGGTCTCACACTCTCCATCAGGCTCAGCAAGAGAGGCAGGTGGAATGCTGTGTTTAGATACCAGTGGATTCCTTACGCCTGCTTTGATCCCTTTACTGTATTAGTCTTACTGACGCGTATACAACACCGCCATTATTAAACATCCTGAAGGCTCAGGGAAATAATCTGTGTGACAAACTTTTCTCGTTGACCTCTTAATACCTTTTGCACCAGATTTAAATGGACACATCAAAGATGATCTGTGGCCTCTAGATGTGGTCAGAGCTTCGTTAATGGGGAATAAATTGCAAGTGAAGTTAACAGTTTACTTTTCTTGGGAAGGAAAGGAATTTAAAAACACATAAAACCAGCTCACTTGATTACTATTTCCTCTGATAAAAAGGAATAATGGGCAGCCGGTTATGTGAGGTAAAGAGTGGGTGAGTACATAGCAAACCTAATGGTCAGTGGCTACAGCTGATAACACTGATAGATGGATATTAAAGCACCCAAATAAGGAGAGATGCAGTATGGTTATATTGAAACTGATTTTTATCACAATAGCTGCTCTGATTCACTGGGATTGTTGGACCATAAGTTCTTTTTTAAGCATGCAGAATGAGCCCGATTTAGCTTTACATCAACATGTCAAGTTATCCTCAGTAAGCGTTTTCCGGATAATGTTGTTTCCTTTCCAGAAAACTGCATAAACGGGAACACATCTCAGCTCTTGAAAGACATTTTTCACTTGCTAACATCTGATCTGTTTCGGCCCCAGGCTGTTGGTAATGCTGCCCGCCAGTCCCGCTGTATCGTGACCTCTGCGAGCCAGGGTCGTGGAATCTTATCATTAGATAAACATGTAGCTCTCAGTGCTGCCGTTAACTTCCTGGAATGGCAGTTGGCACAAAGTGGCACTCCAGGCTAAAAATACGCTGTCGAGATATACCACAGAACAGGGCAAGATTCAGGGAGGTGTACTTTGGTCTGAGCAAGTCATAATTCCTCCGAGTACAGACAGATAGAGGGACGGAGAGAAGGCTTTTTACATTCTTTCCTATAAGCACCTACGATCCCAAGCAGTGTCTCAGTCGCCCCATTATCTGCATGTGGAGTTGATCCCCTAACCTGGGCCGTGTTAGTGTTTTGATTTTTGGCTGTGGCTTGTGAATCTGTCTGCTCCACTAGACACTTTGACTGGTAACTAACCACTCATTTGGATGTCTTTCAATTAAAGAAACATTTGGGTGGTAAAATCATGAACATGCTTCTAAAAGTTGTGATTACAGTATTCTCAGTTTGACTCCTAGTTTATGTGCAGGACATTGACAGTTATATATGTCTCCCCGTGCCATTGACCCACTCATGCAGATTTTGGATTGCACTGTGTAGCAGTTGGGAGCTAAAGTCAATGTGAAGGGTGGTTTGCAATTTTCTATTCTCCTGTTATAAGTACTCCTAACGAAGCAGAGCCCAAAGGTGTTGACTTTGGTTTATTTATTGGAGAGCTGAAGATCTTAGTTGAGCAGTAATCTAATAATCAAAGAACAGGCAACTATTTTGATTCAAGCTGCAACGATTAGTTGATTAGTCGTCAGCTATTGAATTAATCGCCAACAATTTTGATAATCGATTAATCAGTTTGAGTCATTTTTTTAAGAAAAGAAAGTTAAAATTCTCTGATTCCAGCTTCTTAAATATGAATATTTTCTATTTTATTTCACTCCTCTATAACAGTAAATGGAATAATTTGAGTTGTGGACAAAACAAGACATTTGAGGACGTCATCTTGGGCTTTGGGAAACACTGATCGACATTTTTCACAATTTTCTGACATTTAATTAATTGAAAATAATTGTTTGTTGCAGCCCTAGGACATTGATAGTTCTATATGTCTTCCTGTGTCATGGACCCACTCATGCAGATTTTGGATTACACTACATAGCAGTTGGGAGCTAAAGTCAATTCAACGGGTGTTTTAATTTTTTCTATACTACTGTTATATATACTCCTAATGAAGCAGAGCTGAAGATCTCAGTTCAATAATAATCTAATAATCAATGAACAGGTAACTATTTTTGATAATCAATTAATTGCTTAAGTAACTTGTAAGCATAAATGCCAAACATTACCTCGTTCCAGTTTCTTGACTATGAAGATTTGCTGCTTTACTTTGTCCTACGTGATAGCTAAGGGAATATGTTTCTTTTTTGGACTGTTGGTCAAACAAATTGAGTAATTTGAAGACGTCACCGTGGCCTTTAGAAAAGTGTGATTTCCTTTTACACCATTTTCTGACATTTTATAGACCAAATCATTAATTGTTTAATCGAGAAAATAACTGAACATGTTCTGTATCCCACTAGCCACATATACTGCTAACATTCGCACTCCACTCAACATGTCTGTGGCGTTGTGTACGGCAGGTGTATGGACAGTCTTACCTCCTGGTCGGACGTATGTGTATCCCAGGTCTGTCTCTGACACCATCAAGCCTTTGTATCTGACCTCAGGTTCCTCCTCCAGTCTCTCATGTTTGGGTTTCCTCTGAAACAGGCCTCTCAGCATGGCTCCGCTGGGCTCTCAGGACTCTCACAGTCTGCTAGCTATTGAGTCTCTCTTCAACTTAAAGTCGCTCAGATTATTACCTTAAATTGCAGCTCCGTTAATATCTTATCCGCTAGGAATGCCAAAGCTGACGTGACACTTCCTCTGATAAGATTTGTCTTCTTCAGAAGCGAATGATGTACTGATGTGTAAATGTCCCTTTATCCAGGTCAGGTAGGGCACACATACAAGCTGTCAGAGCGGTTGTGGCAATGCCTCCTTAGAACTGGGAATGTACCTGCAGTTAAGCGTCAGGAGGAAGGTGTATCAATAGCGGTAATGTCTTCTTTGATGAGTTTCGGTAGCTGCAGATCTCAATATTTACTCCTCCAATGTCATGAATTCCATTCCTACAAAACCAAGGAAGTGATGGTTCTTCTCAGAAAACAATAATTTCCAAGCATAGATGTGCCGCTGACAAAACGTCCAGCAAACTAAATATACTGTAAAAGAATATCAACACTGTTCCTCATGACTGATGCAGAGAGCTCTCCCCACAAAGCTGATCACATACTGCAGTACACCTAATCCATCTTGGACCACGCTGCTGCTTACAAATATACGTCTGCATTTCTAACTATACTAAATCTAAACAAAACAAACAGAGTAGTCCCAGTAGGGCAGTTTGGGCAAACAGCCAAACACGGTTACTGTGTTGTCAAAGCGCATTTAATGCGATGTCGCTGCGCAAGTCGAACAAAAACGTATGAATCAGATTTACCCAACAGAGTAGTGTAAGGACAGACAATGACGTGCTGCTTCCCAGTCTTTAAAAAAAAATTCTTTTTATGCATCCAAGTCCCACTGGAGTCCCGTCAGAGTCACTGTAGGTCTACAGCAGACATCACATGTGCGCCAGTGCTCACTGTTTGGCTCGTTTGTCGTAGAGGGTTTGAGCTAAAGTCCTGGATCACTTCCAAACTTCAGTAGAGGGATAGCTGCTGACGTTTCCAATACTCCTCGTTCAAAATGTAAAGGGATGCCGTCATATTCAGAATCAACATTTCCCAGTTAGTGACCTCTTCTTATAGCAGTCTTAGACGTTGGTCATCCTTGTCAGTGGTGCAGAAGTCCCTCTGCCTTTCTTCTTCTCCTCTCTCTCAGTCTCCAGTGTGGTTGACTGGAACCCTCTAACTGTCTCTAACTTTCACCCTGAAAGCGTAACCTTCTGGCCACTTCCACTTTAGTGTTGGTGCTATTGGTTGTAGTCCTCCTCCCACTCTGTCGCTCCCTCTCTCACTATCTCTCTCTCACTCATAGGTTTTTTTTTATCATCTGGTTGTGTTTTAGACTATACTGGACAATTGTTTTCTTGTCCTCATCATTTTCTTCTATCTTTCCCTTTTAGTGGGAGGCAACATACTGTCGTCTTGTATCTGAAGCATCACAGGTTCCTTCCTCCCATCAATTCACTTCAGCTCGACATTTTTCATTCATTGACAAAACTCAGTGTCTGTTTCCTGACAGCTAAAGAGCTCTCGGAGCTAGATGTTTCTCTCTTGGCGGGCTTGACGATAATCCCCTCTCTAACACACCTCACTTCGTCCTATTTCACATCCGTCACGCTCATATTTTTCCCCTCAATTTTCCAGCTCTCTGACTTTGACTGCGTGTCTCTCCGTCTCTGTCAAACAGTCTCATCCCCAGTGAGCACTAAGCGGCTCCGGCTCCACCAGACACTCTCCCACTGCAGTTACTTATTTGGTACTGGGCGGATTTTCCCAGGCTCAACTGAACTCTGTGTGTGTGTGTGTGTGTCTCTGCCTCTCCCTCCATACTGACCTCAGAGGCTTGTCCAGCCTCATTTGTGGCCAAGTGTATGCTTGTGTATATTTTTGTCTGTCTGTGTGGGAATGTGTGTGTTTGATAGGACTGTGGCGGTGACTTTGTCCACCTCGTACAGTAGACGGCACTTTGCTCTCTGTTTTCTGTCTCTCACTCACCTCTTTCCCTTGTTAGAATTGACCTTATCTTTTCTAGAGATCCACTTTAGAAAGTGTGTGTGTGTTGAGGTGTGAGATGATGTCCTGCTGTGTTGATTAGATTGGGTATCAAACCTCAATACCTTTTTGGTACAGACTGAAATATGTTCCAGTATCAATCACTGTTCAGCACTAAAAGCTGGCATCGAATGCTTGCTCAGATTCATACTCCCTTCATCTTATTTTTTGATCACACAATTTATGATTTAAATCATATGTTTGCTAGTTGTAGTCTGTATTTTAAGGCTGCAACTAACGATCGTTTTCATTGTCGATTAATCTGTTAATTATTAGTTATTTGGTCTATAAAATGTCAGAAAATGGTGAAAAATGACGATCATTGTTTTCCAAAACCCAAGATGACGTCGTCAAATGTCTTGTTTTGTCCACAACTCAAAGATATTCAGTTTACTGTCATAGAGGAGGAAAGACACCAGAAAATATTCACATTTAAGAAGCTGGAATCAGAGAATTTTGAGAATTTTTTTTCTTCAAAAATTACTCAAACCAATTAAACAATTATCAAAAAAAGTTGTTGATTAATTTAATAGTTGACAACTAATCGATAAATCGTTACAGCTCTAGATTTAAATCATATTTTTGCCAGTTGTAGTATTGTTTTGGTATCAAAATTCCGATACCTCATCGACACTAGCATGGCTCAACAATAAGAATTGTCCGCTTGCAGTAAAATGCCATGTCGGGCTAGTAAATCTAGCAACTCACTTGCCCAATCAAACATTGTTTTTTTCAAGAGCTAATGATGGAAGTAGCTGAAGAGTGAGCCATCTCGCTTTCCTTTATTGTCTTTGGGCAGTAGATTTCCACCCAACCAGGCAAGTGAATAAAAAAACAAACAGTAACGTTGAACCCTGACTAGTTTTGAAAAATTATACACAATACCTAGAGATATGTTTGAGTGGATAAATGGAAGAAGGTGAACTCTGGGATCTGGACGTTGTTTTAGACCTTCACTGTTTTTATTTCTTGGGACTAAATTTAGTTGCTGGGCAAAATTATGAGTCTCTCCTCACTGACGGGAATTGCTCCCTCTTTCAATATGCTTTTAGGAGCCGGTGCAAAAGAAAATAGTAAAATGAGTCACAGTGTAATGTAATGCGTTGCCTTTTTCCTCCCTTGTTGACCATGTTTATGTAGCTCAGGAGCCTCCAGGGGCCCGTGTTTCACTGTATAATGCCACCGTTGGCTTCTCTTCCCGTTGGGGAATGACTCATTTTAAACCCTGGCTTTAGACCCAGCGGGGCTAATAATAGACCGTTTACATGTCTGCATTGATGTCATAGCAGCAGTTGTACGACAGCACGTCTGCACGTTCATTTGATTGTAAGGGTAAGGCGGATCTGAAAGCTCATTTTGTCGTCTGCTGACCTTACTGGATGGTGCGTCTCATTTTTTATTATTCCAGCGGCTAACTTCACTTCTCTCTCTCTCTCTCTCTTTGCTCCTCTTTGTCCCTCTCTTTCTCTCTCTCCCCCAGTGGTTATCCATGGGATTTGGTTCTACGATAAGGAGGACTGTCAACGCATTGCTCAGAGGATGAAGATGTAAGTGCTTTATGTAACCACGAATTGTATGTATACACCACTCAAAGAAAACAAATTGATAGTGGGATTTGGTCCACTAAACAGGGACTAGTGAGTTATGGTCCGTCAGCCACTGCGGCTGAGAGAGTTCGTTTCATATCTTAATCTGCACACGACAGAGACGACATGTGTTTATTAATGGATCTGTGTCTGGGGGCTTAGAGTCAACACAGTGACAACCGTAGTATGTTTGAATTTGGCTCCCAGGGTGAGCGATCGTTTCTTTTACTTTAGTTTAAAACATGAATTAAAGTGGAATACTTTCATCAGGATTTAAGACGAGCATTTTACCTTTACACCTGCCTTGTATGAATCTGTATTTATTCTCACATGGACTCGTTTGTGTGTTTAGTCTTAACCAGCAGGAGCAGACCCTGGCTCAGTCTCAGGGTGGATGGTTGTCCCCAGGAGGAAGAGGAGGAGTCGTTGGAGGAGGAGGAGCAGGAGTAGGAGTTGGAGGATTACTTGCAGGAGTACTTGGAGGAGTTGTTGGAGGAGGAGGAGGAGGAGGAGGAGCAGGAGTAGGAGTTGGAGGATTACTTGCAGGAGTACTTGGAGGAGTTGTTGGAGGAGGAGGAGGAGGAGGTGAAGCGAAGGGAGTGGACATCATCAAGATGTTGACCAAAGCACGCACAGAGTATGACAAGGTAGGACAACACCAGACTCTGCTGGCTTTAGGGGAACAATAGAACATTACAGATCAATATTTTATTTGATCGTTTGCATTTCCTCATACTGACCAGTAGGCGGTACAGAAAACGTCTAAGATCTCCTTCTCTTCTTCTTTTCCCCCTTTCCATATGTCTCTCTACCTGAAGTCTACGTCAGAGCCAAAGGAGATTGGTGGCAGCAGTGCTCTTTATGCGAACCCCAACCTGATCAAACCAATACCTGTTAAACCGAACACTCAGGTAAAACACCCTCAGCCACTTCCTGTTGCATATCAGGGTTGCATTCAGTACATCGCATTTGCTAGATGAGGCCTTTAGCGATAAAATTGGTGATCTACAGAAAGAGAGGCTATCGAATCTAGAGCTGCAACGACTAATCGATTAGTTGTCAACTATTAAATTAATCCGCAACTATTTTGATAATCGATTATTCAGTTTGAGTAATTTTTGAAGAAAAAAAAAGTCAAAATTCTCTGATTCCAGCTTCTTAAATGTGAATATTTTCTGGTTTCTTTACTTCTCTATGGCTGTAAACTGAATATCTTTTGAGTTGTGGACAAAACAAGACATTTGAGGACGTCATCTTGGGCTTTGGGAAACACTGATTTACATTTTTCCCCATTTTCGGACAGTTTATAGACCAAACAACTAATCGATTAATCAAGAAAATAATCAACAGATTAATCGACAATGAAAACAATCGTTAGTTGCAGCCCTAATCGATTCCACAGCACGAGAACAAAGGCAAGGGATCTGCTAAAGTCAAAGTCAAATGGTACTCACAACGAGTAACAGCAAGTGTGAAAGACCTTTGTAGTTAAAAAGCTTTACTTTTTAAATACTTCAGAAATAACCGCACCATAGTTAGTTCCAATAGTTCTCTCTTCTCTCTGTTTGTCTCCTCCAGGAAAGTGAAAGTGCTGAACCCAAGCCTCTCTCCCTGGCCACTCTTTTTGGCTCTCAACCTCAGCATCACCACTCACCCAAACCCAACCCAGTCTCTCCCATGGCCGCCCCTGTAACGGGGCCCTCACCGGGGCGAGTCGCTCGCCCACCTGTAGCCCGGTCGCTGAAATACGAGGACGCAGTGAACTCTGGCAGGAGTGCGCCCTCCAAGGGAGGGAATGTCGCCATGGTAGCGTGTTCAGATGGAGCGCTCAGGGCTGTGATCGGAGGACAAACGGTCCCAAATGTTGTGGGCTTGCTGCCGAGTCCCACTAGCGCCCATCATCAACAGCAGCAGCAGCAGCAGCAGCAGCAGAACCAGCCTCAGCACTGCCCGGCCATCCAGAAACTCATGCAGGGACAGCGGGGAGTCGGGGTGGTCGGAGGGGTGCTACAGACCGTGTCCGAGTCCCCCGAGAACAGGCTGTGTGACAACGGGGTGCCGCTGGAGCATCACCACCTCCATCACCACCTGTACCACCATCATCAGCAGCAGCAGCACCACCTTCATCATCATCAGCAGCAGCTTCATCATCATCAGCAGCAGCAACAGCAACAGCTTCAAGCTGACCCGATCAAGAGACTTTTCCAAACCCAGCCACCTCCTCCCTCCTCCAACCCTCTGCCTCTGCAGCAGAACCCCCATCTCCCATCGCAGCTCGTAATGGTGGATTCCGTGTCGTGTTCCCACCTTCAAGCGCAACAACAAAGCCAGCAGCTGTTTTTCAGCCTACCTAAACCTCAACCAGAGGCACAGCACAACAACCAGTCAGCTCCAACTGCACAGGGAACAGGTGGGACATCTTTTATCCTATCAATACGCTATGAATAAGCAGTACTAAATATCTGTACCACATACAAGTTTCACATTATAAATAATAAGTAAATACTATTAATAATACAACATGTTAAATAATAAATAATATCCAAAAGATAAGTAACAGGTAAAAACACATTTTCAATGATATTGTTTCTGCTGTATCAGGTTTGCTGCCATCTCAGGTGACCAATGACCAAGTCCTTCAACCTTTACAAGGTATGATATCAGTTTCCTTCAAATAATTAACAGTCACTTTGTAGTTTCTGTTTTGTGACACAGATTCCAACCTTACTTTTGCACCAATTTCAGTCAAAGTGAACATAAATCTAGTTAAATTTTAGAGAAGCTGTAGAGCCACGCGTTCTATTCATTTTTCATAACGCTTCTCATTTCCTTAAGTTTTGCATTTGTATACAAAATGTATAATTTCACCATAGTATATAATGGCCATTGTAGCCTTCTGTTTCTGCGTTATCTTGGAATCTATAATGTTGTGTGCTTGCCAGTGTTTGGGTGTCTGATTGATGAATATATTGACTATCTATTGTAAAATAGGCCTGAATATATCTGACAAAGCTATGTGAGTTAACCATTTATTTAGTATTCTCACAGGTATTTGACTATTTGTGTATCTATTTATTGCCATTTCTCTATTTAAACTGTAATGTCTCTGCCAAGATGCCTGTTTTTTATCTGCATTAGCTGTTAGAATGATTCTGATCATGCTCTCCTGTCAGGTCTGTCTTCCCAGATGCCTGGCGTGGTGTCGCCTCATGAGCTCCTGGAAAAGCTCCAGCTGGTCCAGCAGGAGCAAGGCCTGGCTTCCCATGATCCCCCTCGACTCACTCCAGGACTGGCCCCTCGGTTCTTGGGGCCCGCTCAAGGTCAAGGTGCAGGACCAGTCCCAAACCAGACCACAGCCACAGCGGGTCAAAAGGCTGCTCTGCAGTTTCAGGTAAGCACTATGGACTCTGTTAGTGGTTGACTTTAACCATTTGGGTTGCTAAAAAGTAGTACTATGTACTATTAAGGAGTATTAATAACTGTCCCTGTGTATTCAGGTCATCTCCCCCCAGCGGATACCAGCCACTGTGGCCCCCAACCTGCTCCTCTCTCCCAGCGTGTTCACTCAGGCAAAGCCTAGTGGCGGGTTGCCAGCGGTTACCCAGGAGAGCTCGACCCTGTCCAGACCCCCGCTGCAAAACGAGATCAGAGGCCTGTCCAGAAGCCAGCTTCAAGCCACACTGCTGCATCTGATCCAGGTAAAACATAATATTACTACGCATTATATGTCCATGGCCTCAGATCATTTCACTTTGTCCATTTGTTGTGTTTATGGAAAAGCAAGAGTACAAAGCCGGGGTTCCACCAAAAGCTCTACTTTTCAAGGATTTAAAAGGTTCCTTCAGCCCACTGTTGTCTGCGTTTCCACAGCGGTCTAAAGACCTGTGAAGATTAGGCAAATTTTGTCCGCTGACGTATGAAAAAGCAACATGACATGGGACGAGGGCTGCTAGTGGTCACAGCGGTAAACACACTCTGCAGCCTGCAGTTCAGTTTGCCCGCCCGTTTCATCTTAAAAAAACACATTGGAAAAAAAAAAAAATGTAGGTTTTGTCTCACTGCGATGATATTTACTGATTCATGGTGGATGTAATGAATGAAATGCAGTGGAGGAAAATGAAACTAAGAGCGTCTGTCTCCACAGTAAATCATCTGTTGAGTGTTTGATGGTTATTTATTTGTGCTTTAGAGCGTAACCGCTGTGAAAAAAATGACAGCACAGTCTCTCTTTTCTCGATCTCATTTCTTTTTTCTCTCTTTTCTCTTTTAAAATGAGTCGGGGAGCCGACAGCAGAGCCTAAAATGTACTTTTAATGTTATCAAACGGAGAGAAATGCTCTCCCCTCGTCCTAAAAAGATCCTAAATCGATACTAGAGTACTTCCTTTTTTATGAATGAAGCAGTACACGAGTTGAAGCCGTTGAAGCAGCGGTGCTATGTGTGTTTTACCAATCAACGACAGTCATCCCTGCAAACTCTAAACAGAAAGTTCCTGTAACCCCCCGAACCAGGTCCTTTTTTGGGGGGTAAAAAAAGCCCCGTAAAATGTTTCCGAAATTTAATTTAGACCCTGGTTCCTGCTGTCGAAACACAATGAGTTCTTTAAATGGAAAGTTCCTGCGGTGGGCTTAAGTGCAACATGCATGCACACAAATGTACAGTATGATGATCGTTGCTTGTGTGTTTCAGACTGACAGCTCATTCCTGGACACCATCTATGAAGCCTACATCAGCCGCTTTGCTAACGACTCCAGCAGCATGTACTGATGACTCTTCACACCCTCTTGTCTATACATACACCCTGTCCAGAGCAGCGTGGGCTCATTCTTCAACACCTAATATGGACGTACCACTTCCTCCTACGAATCCAATCACGCACACACACACACACACACACTCTCACTGTATCTCCTCTGCACTGTGTAACCAGTCAATATGACTCTCTTCACTTCAAGCCAAGTTTCTCTAATCGCAACAACAACAAAAAAAAAGCAGTTATCCAAAATTATGAATATTTGTTTCAATATCAGGAAACAACTTCTCTCAATCTGAGGACCACAAATTTTTGGCACAAATGTGGCATAACCATACAGTCTTTATCACCTGTGGTTAAGAGGAAATGTAGCCTATACTCTCATTGAAGACAGAATATGCTGCAACCTCACTGTTTTCCCAAGTTTTAATTTAGCAGTACTTTTTTTTTTTTTACCCAAATGTAGCAGAATTTTATTTTACTTTTATTTGTTTTGTTCTAATGTGTCGTCTTTACTCCGTCACAGTCGTCCAACACCAGCCAGCCTTCTGCGCTTTAATAAACAAGTCTTCCTAGTCTACAAACTAGTGCTGAAGGATATGCTCTGACTCCACTTAGGAGATGAAATGAAAAAACATGTTAAACATGTTTTGTTTTCTGTACATTTGGAAATGTATATTTAGATGTTATCAGAGTTTGTTGGATTTAAATTTACAATTGTTTTAAAATTAAGCTCTTACTAGTTTGTTTAAGCGAGTATATTTTACTATCCAAATTCTTTTAAAGTTATTAAAATGATACCTTGTCATTCTGATTTTTTTTTCTATTTTAGTTACAGTAATATTATTATTATTATTATTATTATTATGATGATGAAGAATTCAAAATGACATGGTATCCATCTAACTTGAAGTAGCAAGGACAGCACAGGAGCTTGTTAACCTGGGCTACCTCACAGAGAGCTATACTTCGGAGGTGTACCTGTGTTTTTACGTAGCGACAGATTGTCAATTTTAAAGATTAGATAATCCAGTCAGGGTTTTTTATTTCAGAAAACTCATCTTTTAACACACTGAAATATCACTGGAGTTGATTTCGCATTCATTTCCACAGTTCCTGAACATTTTGTCTGCCAAACAAAACAATTTACAGACATTCCCCTCAGGAATAAAACTCACTTTTTATCGATCAAACACTTTGCTATTCCAGTTAAATAAATGATTGGTTGAATGGAGATTTAAAGCAATAAAAAGCAGCAAAAAAAAGTATATAAATACATCCGATAAAAACTGTTTGGAGTTCACGGGCCTGTTCAAAGCAAGTATAGTCGAAAACATGATAGAAAATACATTTCCAAAATACTGTTTCGCTACACGCACCGCATGAAGTGTCACTCAGTTCCTCACAGAGAAGTCACAGTCAATAAAAATGTTTAGTTCGATCAGGGTAAGGGGTTTACAGTTTGTGTTTAACTCACATATAGGAAGATTATACAGTAGCAACCAGAGAGTACACAAAACAGCAGCGACAAAATAAAAAGAGAAAGTACATTTCAGAAAAAAAACAGAATATTTTTCACCTATTTTTGTACTCAAGCAAAATATATTGTTCTCATAGTAAAAAGAACCAGCATGTAACATTACAATTAAATGCACATCTAACAGTAAAACTGAATTCTTATACAACATATCTGCAGTTATTTGTCAAATGCCGTTTTGTTTCTTTTAATATCATCCATAATCTTTTTTTTAAACATGGTCATTTAAAATAATACATTGGAACGTCAATGGAAACATTTTTACACACTTTTTATTTCCTTTTTTTGTCGGGAATGTTTTGCTCTTACATAAACTGGAATATATTTTAATTGGATATTAAATGTTCTCAAACTGCCTCTGTTGTCTTTTTTTGTTGTGTCAATGGATCTGCATGGCTGACTGATATTATGATTATTAAAATTATTATTCAAGATCGATCCAGCCTCAAGTAACGGTAATCACGGTAAAGGTACGCTCATTATTGCTTTAATGTCACGTCACTGCTTTGTTTTTACCACGATCAATAGTGTAACATAATGTCTACAGTGATTAATCAGCTGTTTTTTACACACCCAGCAGTATTGAGGGACCTCGTCCAATTAACTCTAATAGACTTCATACAACTTCAGTTTGTTTTTTCCCCAATATTAAATCGCTCCCTGTGTTTGTCGCGCTTAACTGAGCACACAGTACAAGCCAATAAAGCAGAGCTGCTGACACAACGGTGTTAATTTGACTGAACAGGGGAGTTGTCATTCGTACAAGGACTAAAGAGGAGAGGGCAGGTGACCCAGCAGCCTTGCACACTTGACAAAACAATCTCACTACGAGGTCCAATCAGTCGCTGTTGTGGAGCTTTTGATCAAATCAAATGATCTTCAATGAAGCAGCTACTAAATGGATGTTGTGGTGTAACCCTTTTGGAGATTGATTTCTCAACTGTTATTTACTTTTAACCTCAGTTTTCAAGCTTAAAGGAGCAGTGTGTAACATTTAGGGGGATCTATTGGCAAAAATGGAATATAATATTAATAACTTTGTTTTCTTTAGTTTATAAAGTTGTGTTTTTGTTAGCTTAGAATGAACCGTTTATATCTACATACGGAGCCATGTTTCTACAGTAGCCCGGAACGGACAAACCAGTGGACAACTGCGGGGTCTGAAAAGTGAAGCCAATGCTGAAGTGCCTTAAACTTTAATTATTTCTAATAGCCATCAGAGAGCGACTCCTCTGGTTGCAAAAAGAAGTCTAATTGTATAGAAGTCAATTTTAAAATGAGCCTACTTCTCACTTGATTTATTACCTCAGTAAACATTGTAAACATGAGTTTATGGTCTCAATCGCTAGTTTCAAGTCTTCTTCAATACAGCATGATGTTCATTTAGTAAGTTATGGTCCCATTTAGAGTCAGATAGACCATAACGCAGGGGATGCTTTAGGGCGTGGCTACCTTGTGATTGACAGGTCGCTACCACGGCGTTGTCCTGTCTGGGAGTTGTCCGGTTTTTTGTCTTACAACTTTAACCCCTTCATATTGTGTTTTCAGTTCATGAAAGTTAATTGTAACAATTTGGTCATCTAAAAAAAATGTCTTATTCAGCATTCAGTTATACTTAGCTCCACCCTCTCGTGTCACTTCTGGCTGCAAAAAAAAGAAGATGGCGACGGCCAAAACGCCAAATTCGAGGCTTCAAAACGGCAGTCCACAAATCAATGGATGACGTCACGATGACTACGTCCACGTCTTATACAACAGTCTTTGCGACAAACCAAACACTGGCTCTAGATGGGGCCATTTGTATTTTCACATTTTTGCATCCTCCACCGTAGTTCTCCAACACGCTTGGCACACGGGAGAAGTTTCAGTTGGTTGCAATTTGCAACCTCACCTACACACTGCGCCTTTAAAGTGCTCAAAGGAAAGCGGAAATGTGAACAGTTTCAGTGTCAAATATCACGCAAGCTGACCTCAAACAATGTACATCAACATTTTTTCATTAATGCTGAAACCATTTTCACAACGTCACTACATAGCTTTGTGTTTTATTCATAGTGCAACAATGGCATTTATTTGCCCGTAGTAAATTGACAACAAATCACACATGCATAACTGACTGATTCATTGACATCCTGATTGATTGATGATTCACAGAAAATGGCCCCTCAGATGAAGTCATCAGCTGGTCTCCCATGACGACCACAGACTCTCTGGACAATGAGGATAATGACCTGTCACTCACAGTTTCCCCATGGCATACATACAGTATGCTTCTCTAGATAAACAGGCTGCGCATGGTAAAAGGAATACAGTGACAAGGTTTAAATTACTCTTAGTGTTTCAGAATATTTTCAGTATCTTCGTGTGGCATATTCTTATATCAGTCCATTAGTGCTAATGAGCATTCTTGTTATCAGGGCTGTTAATGGCTCCCTAATAACAGCTGGGAACCCAAACACTGACAGGAAGCGCAGTGTGAAGTGATCAGAGTCCAATCAATCTGCTGCCCACTTTTTTTTCTTACATTTTGGGAATTTGGCTGCCTCTCCCTCTCCAACTTCCTTCCTGCTTCCTCTCCCCAACCAACACGGTACATGGTAATTAACATCAGTATTTACAGCAGCAGATGCCTTATACCCAAAATCAGAATCAGATACAATTCATATACACAAAAAAGCTGAAAAATATAATGTTAGGAGTGCTGTATCAGTGCCATAGCATAGTATTTTATTTATGTTAGGACCTTCAAATCTTCAGTTGTTTCAGGAATCACAAACACACACACTATTTCCTCTGAGACGAGGAGGTTCCAGACCATTGGTTTAGCTGATGGAGCTAAAAGTAAGGGCTGACTATTAGCCCTGGCTTAGACTAATCAATGGCTTCTGTTGGGTGTGTGTGTGTGTGTGTGTGTGTGTGTGTGTGTGTGTGTGTGTGTCTCCATGCCCAGAGAGGCGGGGTCTTCATTTTGCAGAGTCCAAACCACTTTTGCTGCCACTATATTCTCTGATAGAGGACGTCCTCCGCATTAACTGGGTTCACTTTGGAAGTCCAAGAGTTGATGAATCATTGATTTATAGAGTAAGAATGTTTTTTGGAATTGTTTTTTTTGTTTGTGGTTTTATGTGGTTTTTTTCACAAAAGAGTTGTCCTGCGTTCAAACTATATTTTAAGAAACATTCTTCATGTCTTTTTTTCAGTCTCCTACACTCAGACGAGACAAGTTGGAACCATAATTAATCTCTACGGAGACAGAGGTGAGTTTTCTTTGGTGTTTTATGCTACTTGATGGTGTTTGAGGATCATAGTTCAATGTATTCAGATGTATATATTTATTGTTTATGTGATGAAATAGAGATCTCCGTAAGATGGAAAAATAAGATAAAAGTGGTGTAAAAAGAAAGCAAGTAAACTTTATTTATAGAGCACATTTCATTCCAGGTGGAAGCACGATGTGCTGTACAATGCGTGAGCAACCACTGAATTGGCGGCCACAAACAAACTGTATATTGATAGTGTAAAGAAAAAACATTAGACATAAGTAAACACAATTTTAAACAGACACATAAATGATATGTGAATTAAAGCCATTAAGAAGTAGGAATACAAATTTGAAATACCAGTAAAACTTAATAAAACGTGAATTAAAATAAAAAGAATAAAATAAAAACAAATAAAATAATAGTTAAAACCAACAAAAAAGGGCCAAAGTATTGCGCCTTTAAATGAAATAATTGGGAAAATACATAGATGTGCAGTAAAATATAGTAAAAGAAAAGCCTGGAATTCTGGAAAAAAATGAGTTTTTCTTCCACATCTTCTGATTATAATTTCTGCAACATTTTTGCCTGTTTTAGAGAGAATTCCTGCAAAACTATTTTGTTATGTTAAACTTTACACTCTTGCAGAAATGGTGCAACTCTGCTGAATAAAAATAAAAATGTACTGGACTATAAAGTTGTTTAAAAGTGTTTTATTTATGGCGAAGGATTTTTACAAAGTAGCAGCCGGACCAGGCTTGGAGGATAACTCTGGTTTATTTCAACCCAAGTCTTTATATGTTGCTGTACTTTCAGAGGAAGTTTGGCACGAAACTCCGTCTTTTGCTGATAGAAAAATCCAGAGTTCATCTATGTTACAGAAAGGGAGGAGGGTGGGAGAGGGGGGGGACTCATCTCCATCATCAGTGATCTGGGTCAGTGGGGGAGGAGGAGTCCCACAGCTGTTACACACTGCTAGTGTGTGCATGGATATACTGTACATATGTGCATGCATGTCTGTGTGTGTGTGTGTGTGTGTGTGTGTGTGTGTTTGTGTGTGTGTGTGTGTGTGTGTGTCACTAAATGTCAGTCAGTCTTTTAACCTCATATTCATGTTATTAATCTGACCCTTTCTGCTTGTTTTACTGCTTTTTCATTTCCATAACAGCATGACCAGATGTTTTACTGTGTCTGTGTGTGTGTTCATACATGCAAAGGCATGTTAGCTTTGTTGTGCACGTTAGCTGTATTAACCTCACACTGTGTGTCCAGTGTGTATGTGTGTGTTTGTCTGACTGTGTGTCCCTGGTATTTAGTTAAATGTATCTTAATGGTCCCAGCAGCAGACCGCCCGGTTGAGCTCTAGATGTCATTTCAACGTCTCTGCTGCAGCTCTCATATAGTTTAAAATGTCATCTATTGTGCAGTTCTAGTCTAAGCAGTAAACACAAGATTACTGGTTTAAACAATTCATACAAAGCTGTAAAAACGAGTGTTCCTACACACCAAAATAAAAAGTGGTTGGGTTATGTATTCTTAGATCATTACCAAAAAGCAATTTAGCTGGCTAAACTTTCTCTTCAAAATCCTAACCATTGCCATTCAAAGATCTTCTAAACGGTTTAATGTGGTATTTTGTAGGGATTATTGATCATTTTTATCAATTCTCGAGTGTTAAAAAATGGTTAAATTTAGCACCAAATCTATGTAACAAATGGTATCAACCCAAAAAATTGCTGCAACAACTCATGAGACATAATAGAGCATGGGGATGACGATCATATACTTCTATCATAATGTCCTTAACCTTTATACACCTTCACAATTTATTTAATCCATGTTTATTTCTTATTTATGACTAGAACGACTTGACACGCAGTGCTGAGCGGCATCTCAAATTAATCTTCAGGTTCCCAGCTTTCAGATGATGTACACCACTTCTATGTGACATCTACTGTTGACCTGCTATCTCCCCCTAAAGACCCCCTGTACCCCCACCTAAAAAAAGACAAAACGGGTCTATGGTGGGTCTCTTAGGGTTAATTTACGTTGTGTGAGTTCTGGTTGTAATGTTTTAATAGTTGAAAAAGTTTAAAATGTAAAATTTAAACCTATTAAATTTAGTTTGCATTTGTTTGAGGTAATAAATGGGGTGAAGTAATGCAAAGGACATGTGGTTTCTTCTGAGCACAAGAAAAAAAAGTCATATGGCCGGATGAGTTATTCTCCACAACAACATTGCCAAATCATTTCTCAGATTTCACTCTGACAAAGCAGCAGCAAAATCCAAAACTCCAGATTTTTGCAAGTGCTCTGCAGGCAGACCCAGGGAGATAAATCAAACACACACACACACACAAATTTAAACATTAATTGAAATGGATCTGGAGTTGTCTTCAATCAGCTACAGAATTAGCTTAATAAACCTGAAAAATAACTAAAAATAAGAGCAGATTTTTAAACCTACAGTAACTTCTAGACTGTTGGATTTACAATATGGGATAGATCGATGTTGCAGCACCCTCTGTGTGCGTGTGTGTGTGTACATGTGCTTGCGTGTGAGACAATTAGAGTCCACTAGGTGTCTCAGTGTGTTTATATTATAAGATAGTGTCAGTCAAGAGCATCTTCCTCCACGAATCGCGACTCTCTTCTCATGCAATTTACAACCATCCCACTGGGACTCTCTTCTTATTACTCATCTTTTGCTCTACATTATATATTATCTATATTATATACATTTCTTTTCCTCTCCCTGACCTCATCCCATTCTCCTTTGCTCCCATTTTTCCTCTTCTTTTTGCTTCTTTTCCTTCTCTACACTCTTTCTTCTCTCTCCCTCCTTTTCCCCCATGACCAGATGACGTCAGTTAATTCTTACCACTGCCGACTTTTCTTCCATCCATTCATCCTTCCGTCCATTCAGTAAAAAAACAGACACGCAGAGAAAGATTAAGCAGAAAAAGCATAGAAGTGAGAGAAAGCCTGATGAGAAAGATTAAGGGAAAAAAGAGGGAGAGAAAGAGAGCTAGAAAGAAAAGCAGGACCAGAACGACAGTAGGTCAAAGAGCGTTAGAGAAAAAGATAAGGGCAAGAGAGAGAGATAGTGTTTGTGTTAATGTGTATGTGTGTGTGAGAGAGAGCGAGAGGGATGGAGAGAGAAAAGGAGGGATGGAGGGAGGAGGGGTTTAATCCTGCTTGGATTATGGTATAAACTGGTCCCGGAGAGCAGGAAGAGATACGCTGGAGAGAGAGGAAGTCCCACTATCCCTCCATGCATCCATCACTCAATCCATCTCACTCGTAGCGTATTCGTGTCCTGTGTGAGTTTTGGTTTGGATCCACCGGGATGTGAGGTCAGCAGAGAGGAAATCATTCAGGAAAGGACTGCAGAGAAACCTGTCTTTTTGGAAAATGTGTGTTTGGGAATACCTTACAACAAGGACTGAACTCGGGTGAAGACAGAAGTTTTTCCGGGACGACCCAAGTCTTTTGTCACTCTCCCTTTTTTCCCCCGGCATCCTGTAGATCCCAAGGGAGCTAAGCATGGAGGAGAGAAGCGGATGATGGGAGCAGTGGGAATAGGATTAAGAGGCGTAGAGAGGGAGGTGTAGGAACATGGCGAGACTCCGTTGTGACTCCTGGTGCGCACAAGTGACCTTTGACACCGGAGACAAGAGCTTTCTAGACTCTATTGTGTGCCGGGGGAACCAGCTGAGCTGACATCAAATCATCAATCAGACTCTTTTTTTACTTGTTATTTGAAACTGTCTTTCCAGACCCATACATCTCAACGGGAATGGTTTGAAAGCTTTGAGCACATGACATAGTGAGTAATCTTCAGTACCATTCTGTCTTTAATGATTCAGGGACGTATTTTAATCTTCCCGCAACCCACTTTTGGGCTGCAGCTCTTTTTAAATTAGCATCCTGTTTCTGGACAGCACTTGGCATTGTTCCAATCTTTTGGCTCACAGGAAGAGCAGCTCTCAAGTCTTTCCACTGGCTTCTCAGAAACATTCTTAGAGGCCAAGTTGACTCTTAAATCTGTGACTGCTTTTAGGATGACTTCTTGGATGTCACATGTGAGCTTTCCGGATCCTTTCCTGAGCAGGCCTCGGACCGTCACAGATTCTCCACATGTCACTATGGATCCTTGTGTATTTTAGACTGCTCAGTTACAAAGTCTGAAGAGAGTCTCAAGATCTGAACTATGCATGAATGTCTTTGAGATAACTGTGGATTGGACCTTTACATTTTTGTAACGATTACTTTACCAGGCAAGTTAACAAAAAGTGATTTTAAACTTAGTCGATGTCCTTGTGGTACAAAACGATGCATCATTTAGCACAATTTTGGTTTAACAAGCCCACAACTTTCCTGTTCTGGTTCACTCTCACCATTCTCATAAAACCCCACTATACATCACCTGCCCATGGACCCAACACCTTGCCTTTTATTTGTGTTTTTTTGCACTGTGACCTGAGCACTTGTAATCTCACTTTTACGCTGTCCTAATTTAATCTTTTTCTCTCGGAGGCAGCGTGCAACAATTGCCGGACGGATGCAGATTGCGGCAGCTGCAGGGATGAACCGCTGGAGCTGGGGGAACGCTGGGAATGCCAGTAAATCGGACAGAAGTGGGCTGCACAGAGGGAGGCCGATGATGCTGCTGCCGTGGATTATCCTCTGCAGCTCGCTGTGCCTGATTGTCGACGGCCAGATGAAGCTCTCGCCAGAAACGTGAGTACAGTTGTACTAGAAAAACCCTGACGCTGACTTTTTACCCCCCAGGGATTGAACCATTTAGTCAGATCAAGTACTGATGACACTGTCAAAGCTATATATACAGTATATACAGATCATGGAGGTTTTTTGAGAGACAAATTCGCACATGTATATTTCATTAACACGTTCATTTTTTCACTCCATAACACTTCATTAATTCATTCAAATATTTGATCTCGTAGATTTGCACAACATTCATTCCAGGGATCTCAACTTGTCTGACTTAACTTATCCATCCTTTTCACACAAGTTTCTATTACTGTGTTCACCTGTGTACTATGATTGCATCCTCACTTCCATCGAGACACAATGTGCTGCCATTTAGCAGTAAACACAAGTCAGATGACCACATCCCCGGTGCTTTATTAAGACATTACATCAACAGTTGTACCAGGTCATTTCCCCCCGTGGACGCTCTGCCAAGTCTACATGCAGCGTTGTCCTTTTTTGAAGCCACACGTTAGACGGATGACTCAATAGCGTTCTTTCTATTTTGGCTGATTGCTGCACACAGATACATACAGTATGGGCCATATGGGCACCTGAGGGGTGGGGCTGTAGCTAACTGCCAAACTATCCTACAGCCTCTCTACAGCTTCAGCCAACTGTGTTGAAGATGACGTATACATTTGGCTATTTACAACATTACGCACTTGTTAAAATCAGCATGTTAATAACAAATAGCTTACCAGTGTGTTGAAAGGACACCCACACCGAGCCGCTATCATGGCTGTAGCAACACGTTCTCGTCACATACTGACGCTTTGTCAGGACCTCGTGGTGTCACTTGGGTAGCCCCAGCGCGTCAAACTATGACGCTCCAGTAAACACGTGGTTTCACGTTGTAAAAGGCAACAAAACCACTTAGTTTTAGGAAAAAACATCATGGTTTGGCTTGAAATTACTTCCTTTGCATTCTCTATAAACAGATTCTGAATTCACATGTAGAATCTGGCGGCGACGGCACAAGATGTTGTTATCGGAAGCATTCTGGTTTCCGTTTGCATTTTGTCCGAGCAGTATTGACCGATCACGTTCGAGCAGGCTCTGGTTAAATGCAGGTTAACAGTCAAATCAAATCAAATCAATTTATTTTTGTATAGCGTCAAATCACAACAGAAGTTATCTCAAGACGCTTTATATATAGAGCAGGTCTATGACCGTACACCATAGTTTAGAGACCCAACAGGATCCACCAAGCGCACTGTGGCCAGGAAAAACTCCCCGATTACTGGGAAGAAACCTGGAGCAGAACCGGGCGCAGGGCGGGCGGCCATCTGCCGAGACCGGCTGGGGGGATAGATAGATATAGAGAGAGAGTGAGAGAGAGAGAGAGAGAGAGAGAGAGAGAGAGAGAGAGAGAGAGAGAGAGAAGCAGCCACAATAGTAGCCTAGCAGCTGTAATAGCTAATACAAGTAGGACTGATAACACAAAACCAATAGTGGTGGATGGAAAGAGTGATAATACAACTATCGGAAATTATGTCATTGGGTCGTCCCCAGACGGGCTTTCAAGTGGAGCTTCCAGCTGTCTCAGTCCACCATACATCTTGCTAGCTCGCCAGCACTGTCCAGCATCTCTCCTCAGTACGTCCATGTGTATTGGTGTGGGACGTCCCTGCGATCGATGCCCGTGCGTTGGTTCCCGCAGCATTAGCATGCTTGCTGGGAGCTCTTGATGTCTTTGGCAGTGACTGAGAAGTGTTATTCTCCAAGCTGCCACATTGTCACTAGGTGTTGGAAATCCCTCGTTAGCATTGGTAGTCCCTCGTACAGACGTAGTTAATTAAGGATGGTAGCAGTTGGTGTCAAGCAGGCACCGACGCGGCAGCAGATGCAGCCACAATACCGGAAACCACCAAGATCCAGGTGAAACCCTGCTCCAAGTGTACCCCTGCTCCAGGTATAACCTCGCTCCCGGTGTGATCCCGCTCCAGGTATGACCTCGCTCCAGGTGTGACCCCGCTCCACGGTTAGCTGCGAGACAAGGAGGCACAAGGACTCCCGGGAAGGAATGAAGTTAGTAACAACATGGACATGGGACATGAGTATATACATAAGGAGAGGGGAGCTCAGTGTGTCATAGGAAGTTCCTTACGACAGTGTGTCATAGGAAGTCCCCCGGCAGTCTATGCCTATAGCAGCTTAAGTATAAGCGTTATCAAAGAGGAAAGTCTTTAGCCTACTCTTAAATGTAGAGACGGTGTCTGCCTCCCGGACTGAAACTGGGAGCTGGTTCCAGAGAAGAGGAGCTTGATAGCTGAAGGCTCTTGCTCCCATTCTAGTTTTGCAGACTCTAGGAACCTCAAGTAACCCTGCATTCTGTGAGCGCAGTGCTCTAGTGGGGTAGTAGGGTACTATGAGCTCTTTAAGATATGATGGGGCATGACCGTTTAGCGCTTTGTAGGTGAGGAGGACGATTTTAAAATCTATTCTGGATTTTACAGGCAGCCAGTGCAGAGAAGCTAATACAGGCGTAATATGATCTCTTTTTCTAGTTCTAGTCAGTACACATGCTGCAGCATTCTGGATCAACTGGAGAGTCTTAAGAGACTTATTGGAGCAGCCTGATAATAAGGAATTGCAGTAATCGAGTCTAGAGGTAACAAATGCATGGACTAATTTTTCTGCATCATTTTGACACAGGATGTGCCTGATCTTTGCAATGTTACGTAGATGAAAGAAGGCAGTCCGTGAGGTTTGTTTTATGTGAGAGTTAAAGGACATATCCTGATCGAAGACAACTCCCAGATTCCTTACGGTGGTGCTGGAGGCCAGGGCAATGCCATCTAAAGTAACTATATCATTAGATAATTTGTTTCGGAGGTGCTCAGGGCCAAGTACAATAACTTCAGTTTTGTCTGAGTTTAACATCAGGAAATTGCAGGTCATCCAGGTTTTTATGTCCTTAAGGCATGCTTGAAGTTTAGTTAACTGGTTTGTTTCGTCTGGCTTGATCGATAGATATAATTGGGTATCATCTGCATAACAATGAAAGTTTATGGAGTGTTTTCTAATAACATTGCCTAAGGGAAGCATATATAAGGTAAATAGAATTGGTCCAAGTACAAAACCCTGTGGAACTCCGTGACTAACTTTGGCGTGCATGGAGGACTAATCGTTGACATGTACAAACTGAGATCGATCAGATAAATAGGACTTAAACCAACTTAGTGCAGTTCCTTTAATGCCAATTAAATGTTCCGGTCTTTGTAATAGGATGTCATGGTCAATGGTGTCGAAAGCAGCACTGAGATCTAGCAAGACAAGTACAGAGACAAGTCCTTTCTCCGATGCCATTAGAAGGTCATTTGTAATTTTCACCAGTGCTGTCTCTGTGCTATGGTGCACTCTAAATCCTGACTGATAATCTTCGAATAAATGATTGTTCTGTAGAAAGTCACACAGCTGACTGGCAACTACTTTCTCGAGTATTTTGGAGGTAAAGGGAAGGTTAGATATAGGTCTATAGTTGGCTAGGACCTCTGGATCAAGAGTGGGCTTTTTAAGAAGAGGTTTAATTACAGCTACTTTAAAGGACTGTGGTACATAGCCTGTTAGTAAAGACACATTGATCATATCCAGTAAAGAGGTGCTAACTAGAGGTAAAACTTCTTTAAGCAGTCTAGTTGGAATAGGGTCTAGGAGACAGGTAGATGATTTAGATGAAGAGATCAGTGAAGTCAGTTTGTGGAGATTGATAGGAGAAAAGCAGTCTAAATATATATCAGGTTGTACAGTCTGTGTGGAGAGCAAGAGGGGAGGAACGCATTGGTCGAAATGCAATCTCGGAACCCACCGGTCGTCTGATGACGATTTAGCTTTTTATTGGTTTCAAATTAGCTTGTAAACTGACTGGTCATACACGTCTTCTCTCAACTCCAACTCCGGTCTGGCGTCTCAAGTTGCTAATCGGACTGTAAACAATGAGCAGCGCACGGAAGAGAAAGTCTTACCCCGGATATCTGCTGGCTGAACCGGAAACTCAGATATGTAGCCACTTCGCTGTCGAACCGCTGTGCCGACATTGCTTCGTTTGTAAAGTGAAAGTGAAACTTAACGTTGTGAACACAAAGACAAACAACATGTTGTTGGTTTCACACGGGTCATGAACAACGGTCTCCTTGATGAAAGCCTTGTGTTTGTTGGACCCATCCGCCTCCCCTCCCACCCTCCATATGTGTGTGTTTTTTCGCACTTTAAACTACGTCACCACACTCCCGGAGCACTTTCTCTGAGCATTTTAATATTGACGCAGATGGGTTCACATTATAGTTAATGGAAAGCCCAGTGGGTCAGACGCCAAAGAGTGCCTTGTGCGTCGGTATCAGACGCCGAAGGCTGTGACAGTAAGTCGATATTTGACGCCCTGAGAATGAGAACGGGCTGGCTGTAGACTGTTCTGTTTATATGTCAATAGATCCAATGTGCAGTCACAGCTCTCAGTATGTAGGACTGCATTTGTCATTTTGCATAAAATGTTTTTTTTTCCACTCCAGACCTTTATTGGCAAAAGATTTGCAACATCAAACAATGGCATCAACAAAAAACTCCGTCATACAGTCCTGATGATTTGGATTTAATTGCAACTTTCCACGTTAACCCGTCTTCTGTGTCCTTGTTTAAATTAACTGCAATATGAATTCCTAAAACCATGTCTATTAACATGTTCATGTCCTACCTGGGATAAGTGAATCACTTTCACGAATACAAAGATTTTGCTTTTACACAAGGGACTTTTCAATAACTCATAATGCCTAATGTGTTTTTATTTTCACTTTGTAAGATAAATGGTCAGTTTTTCTCTATCACTTCTTCTTCTGGGAATGAAACGCTGCGTTTGTTTGTCCTCCAGAAGCCAGGCGAAGCTCTTTTCCCTGAACAGCTTTCAAACCTCCTGCTGACTAAAAACACTAACAGATCGATACAGCGCTGTCAGTCCACAATAGCCTATTAACTGTGTGTGTGTCTGTGTGTGTGTGTGTGTTAGTGGAAGGGTTTCAGAGGGACAGAGAAACAGAAATCCACAGAATCCTGTTATTCGCACTAATTGGATGCTGTTAATATCTGTGTGGGTCAGTGGATATTCATACTGCATTAGTTTGGTCAATAGATATATCAACCAAAACCATAAAAGCAATGGTTGATTGTTCAGTTTCAGTATATATGTTGTCTATGTGTGAGTTTTGAACTGAACAGCTCAGAGAGTGTGTGCTGTCGCCAGGCAGGCTGGTGTGACGAGGGAGATTAAAGCTCCAGGGGCAGCAGAGTTCAGCAGGCCAACACAGGTCACTGAGCCCAAAATGCTTCCCTCTGCTCGGGAAGATTTAGCAGCAGGGCCCCTCCGGCTCTGGAAGTCACTAGGCTATGACCAGAACATTTCAGGCCAGGGAAGGTCAAGTCTTTCAGCCTCTGAGGGAACATTGCTGTGCTGCCAGGAGGGAAACAGATAACTGTCAATAAGACATCAACAACACTGACACATTTAAACGACAACTTCGGAGATGAGCAACTTTTTCTGATCGTGTAACACCCTAGATACCTCCATAAAAGACTGTGGGTGAGATTTTGCCAGTTTCACAGTGTGCAGTTGCTGTCTTTTTCCCTTTTAGGGTACCATAGAGAGTATTTGGTCCATATTTGACCCAAGTTTGGCATGCCTGTCTTAATCTGACCATGTTTGGCCTGTACAGTGGTTCAGAGCTCATTCAGAGCTTGTGTCCATCCAGAACAGGCCGATTGCTTGGCCCCTAGAAGTTCTGCTTGCAGCGTTGTCGAGAAACACGGTATGGCTGTTTGTAGCCGTCAAGTGTGAAGTTGATTGGATTAAAGGTCCTCAAGGTATGCGAAGGGCAGTCATATATACAGTATATACACAGACAGACAGAGAATACTTCCTTTATAGTTAGATTATGCTGCTACAGCGCCACCTATTGGCCAAATGGCACCAAATTTACCATGGTTACTTAGACATCATATATACACATGTCCACCAAATGTAGTCCCAATAGCACAAAGCGTTCAGGATATATGGCATTTTTTTGTAATATAAGCCCTATTCATAACATTTGAGCTAACTGTGAGGGCCAGCTATAGCAAAACTGTATGAAACATCGACAATTCGAAAGAATAACTTTTTCCGGCTTGGTCCAGAGATGTTCTGTACCAAATTTGGTGACGATTACTCAACATTTGTAGGAGGAGTTGCCAAAAATCTGATTTTGTCAAAATTCAAAATGGCGGAAAATCAGTCCAGACGCAAATGGGCGTGGCTTATATGGATAGATTTGTCTGGATCCACAAAATCCAGGGAAAGGGGGAATTTTGTTTGAGACTTACGGTTAAAAAGTTACAGGCCAAAAAATGTCAAGTTCATTGTTGTAGCGCCACCAAATGGCCAAACTGCACCACATTTGACAATGCACTCCTTTGGGTCCTGAGCAACAAAGCAGCCAAGTATGAAGTAGATCGAATGAGCGGTTCACGAGATATGCAAATAACACAATAACACTGAACTAAAAACTGATCATATTTACAATACAACATCTACAATTGCAATACTCACATTTTAGACTGAACCCACACTCATATTTTAGAATGAACAAATCAACAAGTCAACAAATTATCAGCCTGTTTCCAGTACCAGGCGATAGCTGTGACAACCCTGCCTGCTAACTAGCAGCGAGCTGTTCGACTCCCCATTGGCTGAGCCATCTGTCACATCCTGTCTACTCGCTAACCTCTATTATTACCTTTCCTTGGCGGCATTCACACGAAGGAGTAACCCCTTGACCTGGCATACTACCAGCTTTCACTGTCACCTGAACAGTAATCTGTTTTAATCTGTTATTGGTGAATGCAGCAGGGTAACCTCTTATCATGATTGGCGGCACTCTTTCATGGTCACCTTCAATGTAGACGATGTCTTATTAGCCCTTATTTTTCAGGCAAGATACGAGTGAAACAATTTGGACGGAGGGTGATTTAGAAACAGGCCTTATCTCTTTCTCACATTAACATTTCTCAAAGCACGCTGTGTTCCACTTGAGGGAAGTCAAGTACTTTACTTTCCTGCTTCAAATAAGTTCAAATATGATTTTTTTCCACAATTGTTTCAGATATAAAACACAATGAATTAATGTTAATGAGTTAATGAGAATTAATCAATTGTGCATTTATTTTGTTTATTGCAAAATACTTTAACTATTTTCTGAATTAGCATGGTAACTTGCATAATATGGAAATGTAACATATTAGGGCTGCAACTAACGATTATTTTCATTATTGATTAATCTGCCGATTATTTTCTAGATTAATTGATTAATCGCTTGATCTATAAAATGTCAGAACATAATGAAAAATGTCCATTCCAGTTTCTCAAAGTCCAATATGATGACTTTAAATGTCTTGTTTTGTCCAAAACCCAAAGATATTCAGTTTAATATGATATAAAACAGAGAAAAGCAGGTAATCTCCATACTAGGGAGGCTGAAAACAGCATTGGCTGCCATTTTTGCATGAAAAATTACTTGAACGATTAATCGGTTATCAAAATAGTTGGTTATTTTTCTGTTGATTTACCAATCGATTAGTCGACTAATCGTTGCAGCTCTACAACGTATATTGTACCATCTGTAATGAACAATCTTATCTGCCAAAATGTCAGTAATTTAATTGAAACCTCTTTCTAATAAGCAACCCTTTCACAACTTAACAACTGAAACAAATCATTTAGTAACGCTTTATGGATTACTTCTAAGCAGTTGATAAGACCATCTTTTGGGTTGCCATGATGTGAATAAATCCCTGTGACTGATTGGACCGGAAAAGGGTTGCATTTCTTAATGTACTATACAATTAAACCTGCCTTGCCTTCTAAAGTTATTGTATTGTATTCATAGATATTGATAACAGCTTTGATTATCTGTCATTGATTATGTTTTCTCCGGGTGCAGGGTGCAGCAGTGGGCCGTGTCCTTCAGCAAAGAGATAGCTGCCCTCTCTGCCAGATACTCTGGAGCTAAACTGCTACAGAAGGTAAGAGATCACACACACAAATACACGTGCACGTATACACAAAATATTTTCCAAGGCATCTCAATTTCCTGTATTTTGAGATATTACACTACATACAGTACTGTATACGGCCATACCAGAGACTGTGCATATATAGGAGGTTGACATCCCAGTTTCAATATATTACCAGCTATCCAAAGTTACAGGTCACAGTTGGACCTCACAGTGATGGATCATTTTTATTTCTGTAAAATAGAAAATACAAAGACAAGGTGTGAAACCTAAGACATAGACATAAAATGCACTTTACGTTGGATATAGAGCACATGACATCATCACATCAGACTGAGACGGACGGGCGGGGTCTGCATCTCCTCCCCATCCCCTCTGCTCCGTCAGCCAATGGGAACACGGCTGACTGGCACACATTTGCTGTACAACATCTGCATATGGCCCAGAGACCAATGTGATGACACACTTAATTCAAAAGCACCTTAACACACTCACACACACATACTCACACACACACGTTTTGGTGTTGACTTTACCAATACATACATCAAATGTCATGCTGATATATTTTAGCCCATGGAATTGAGTTTTATTGTGTTTCATTTTTGTGTGACTTACCTTAGAGACTGAAGAAAAGGTTATGCTTGTGAGTGTGAATGTGTGTGTGTGTGTGTGTGTGTGTGTGTGTTTTAGTAATTAGGATGTCTTTCTCTGCATGCCACCCTGTAGAATCCCTAGCAGGCCCGTTCACCATCTGCCACGCACACAAACACACAAACTGTGTTCACAGAGACATGCACCTACTCGCCATCTCCCTCTACAGCGTATAATATGCATCTTTATTTGTGTTTTACCACGCAATTTCCATGTTGTACAGCACAAAACATCCACCAATCTAGCTGCGCAGATTCCACAGATTTCTTCTAAAACACACACAACAGTAGTAATTTATTGTTTGTGCTTTGTATCGTAAACTGGATTAACCTCAGATAACATCCATGTTTAGTTTAGTAGAAACTATTTTCCACACAGGACGTAAAATAACTTGATCAAGCAGCCCCAGAAACAACATCAGTAAAAGTGATGTCAGTGCAGTTATCATAGTAGTAGCAATAAATACCAGTTGCTGTAGTAACAGTATCAGTAATAGCAGTATTTATATACAACGTAGGTCTCCTAGTTGCACACTTTATCCGTTTATTTAGTCAGTGATGTGTAAAAAGCACCCAGCGGTGCATAACTTTAATCTCAGCGACAAGAAGCCATTAATCACCCGCCTCTGTCTAATCGATGGCGTTCTTGTTATCTGAGGAACATTTAGTGACTCCGTCTTCTTGCCTGAGTAAACTGAGTAGGATATTGAGTGTCTGAGTTTATGTTTGAAGATAATACAGAAATTGTTGGAGCTTTACTTTGGTTGGAAAGGGTTTTGTTTATGAGCTCTTTATTATCCTTTCCCTCATCTGTCTAATTATGTCTAGCCGTCTTTACCCTGTAATAGAAATTGAAAAGAATATATTTTAGGTTACCGAAAGTTGTAACTGGCTTGCTAAAGGGCCTTTCCCCAACCTGTCTGGGAGCTGGGGATTTCCCATTTACAATCCTATTTTCTCGACATATTTTTATGACCTGTATCATATTGTTGAGGAAGGTTAATTATCTTACTGTAATAGAAAAATGTTTCCATCACCAAGACAAACAAATTTACTGTTAAATCTGTCATCCGTCATCCCAGCTGATGCTTTTATTATCAGTCGCCGGAAATTAACCTTTCAGTCCACAAGCAACAGCAGCACGGGATCCATTAAATTACATTTATGTAACTGCTTTAATTTAATAGCGCAGTGAACAATACCCAGCAGCCACTAGCAGCCAGACAAATACATTAGAGTTTGCACAGATGTCAGTCAGGAAGCGCAGCGTGCTGTAGATGGTTTTCTTGTGTCATATTGCAGATTAGAGAGGGGGTCTGGGGAGGGGATGAAGTCAGGGCTTGACCCCCATCTGTAATGAAAACTGTACATGTATGTGTATAATTATAATTCTATAATACCAGGATCTCTCTTCCATGGTTATGTGTGTCTCTGTTTGTTGTTTTCCATTGTGTATTTGAGCAAGATATTGTACGTGACTTCTAAATGTAAAAAAATACAGTGGAATCAGGTGGCGCAATATATTATAATCCTTGATTTAAGGAGGTCATGTGACACTTTCTCTAGAAGGATGCTCTGTAAAGCATCAGCACTGTTACTAATGAGCCCACTGCGTCTGTTTTTTGAAGAAATACAAGGATGTGGAGGCGGTGGTGAAGATAGAGGAGGTGGACGGAGAGGAGCTGGTGAAAAAGTTTGCTGAGGAGATGGAGGAGATGCTCGGGAGGAAGATGAAATCGGTGAAGGTAATAATGAGAATGATTCTGTCAAAGCAAACACACACTTAATGGTAACCAATTTGACATGAGCTTACTTATACTATTGAATTTGGTACTTTATAAATGCAGAGCTACAGTATGTACACTTTGTATGTGTGTGTATGTCTATATAGATGTGTTTTGTCTATGCAACGTATTCTTTTTCTGTATTACTTCAGACACTCGGTGCACGTGATTGCATCATGTTACGGCATCATGTGTATATCTAAGAAGGCGCCATGCACTGGCAACTGTAGTCTGATGAAGAGCAGTTGCGCCTCGAAACGTCACTTAGGTGTAATAAATGAGTGGACATTGGAGCACTGCAGTGTGCGAGCTAGTTATTTGTTTATTTCTGCATGATCTGCTCACTTTCAGTATCATTAACCTGCTGTATTTTATCACAGAGGTTAGCAGAAGCAGCGGAGGATGCCGACCTTTACCACGAGTACAATGAAACACTGCAGGTATGTTACAATATGCTTTAATACAAGTACTACAACCTCATTGCACAGTTTGTGACCTTAGAGCCTTTATATTACATGCATAGTCTAAGAAGACAGTAAGAGAAAAAGATTCTCTGTCACATATTTGTCTGCTTTCACCTCATTCACACTGTGATGAACGTAAGCATGCAGGACCCCTATTCATAGCAAATATGCAAAGTGAACTGAGGAACTGATGATGTGTAACCTTTGAACATGTCTTCATTATTTCATCATCAAATAATCTATAAGCTCATCATCCTTTACTGTTCCATCTAGTTTGAATACTTTAACTCCTTGCTGATCAACCGAATGGACGAGGACGGGAATCCGGTGTCGCTGGGAGGAGAGTTCGCTCTGGAGAAAAATGAGCACTTCAACAAACTGCCAGTCAACATGCAACAGAGCAACATACAAGTCCCCACTAATGTTTACAACAGAGGTACATCAGCGTGGACACACACTCACATTCCCTTGCACATACTGTGTAAAACAAATGTTTACCAGAAGTAGAATATCAATTTCACTCTTTCTCTTTCTCTCTGTAGATCCAGATATCCTGAACGGAGCCTATATGTCGGAGGCTCTGAACGACGTCTTCATTGATAACTTCCAGAAAGATCCAACTCTGACCTGGCAGTACTTTGGCAGTGCTGCAGGCTTCTTCAGGTTGTACCCAGGTGCGTATATTAACAGTCGGACATCCTGCATGCTTCCCAAAATCTCTTCATTTGCACGTTTCTCCTGTGTCGGCACAGCGTCGAGACAACATGAACAGATAAACATTCAGCTACACAAGCCAAACGGTATACTTACACAGCATCTGACGATGCAGAGAGCTGTCTGTCAAATGTGATGACTCAGTCTCAGCTACAATATGGCTTGCTGTGAATTCTCTCCTGTGTGTGTGTGTGTGTGTGTGTGTGTGAGTAATTAGCTGAGGATTTGTGACACAGCTTGTTTTACTCATCCGTCACCTCATCCGTCATTATTTGACAATCTGTCACTATCCATCCATGCACCCATTTGTTCATCCGTCCATCCAACTAGGCAGCAGCTCTGAGCATCTGCCTATTTGTTAAATCTCTATCTTTCTCTCTCTCTGTCTCCAGGGATCCAGTGGATTCCAGATGAAAATGGCGTGGTCACCTTTGATTGCAGAAACAGAAACTGGTACGGCTATATTCCTATCAACATCAGTTCTGCTTCCATATTGGTGCCTTTTGAACAGTGTGAGCTCTCTGTATCGTTCTCAAGTGCTTCTCTGATGAATGGCAGAAAAACCGTAACAACTCAGCTCAACCTGAAGCCCCCTATCCTCAGTTATGGGCCCTAACACTCCAAGCCAGCAGTCATTGGGTGCCATTAGTGTCTATGGCTGACCATCACTTGTAGTTTTTTCAGCGTTGGCCTCAGTCTGTCCGTATCAGCAACTTTTTGGCCAATTGAGCATGTTGAATCAGCTGCAGAGGCAGTCAGTGAGAGGAGTTTTTCTGACTACAGTAGTTGTTCAGCCTCCCGAATCAATGTCTTTACCCATTAGATGCAGTTTCTCCTTATTTTTTACCTCCAAGGGCCACTTTTAAAGAGGACCTTTTATGCTTTTGTGCTTTCCCCCTTCCCTTTAGTGTGTTATATAGTTTTTTTGTGCATGTAAAAGGTCGGCAAAGTTACAAAACTGAAAGTCCACGCCACTCGGAGTTACACTGCTCCTGAACTGCCCGAAAGGCCTTGCTTGATGTCCCGCCTATTCTTCCGTGACGTGGTGATGTCGCCAAGTAACATTTGCATAATACGGCTAGTTTGGCACGCCCTCAAACAAAGCTTGTTAGAGCAGAGCTGGAGTGGAGTCTGAAGAGTTTGGTTCGATTGACCAATCACAACAGAGTGGGCCAGCTGACCAATCAGAGCACACTGAGCTTTGGGGGGGGGTGGGGAGCTCAAACCGAGCATCTCAGACAGAGGGTGAAAAGAGGTGCTACAGCACAACCGGTATGAGAAAAGTAAAGATTTTTGAATATTAAAGCATGTAAACGTGTTCTTGTAGAAACCAAAAAAAAATAATGATGATGTGACACAAAAGTATCTAATCAGTCAGCCTCTGTCAGTGTCACCTTGCTTTATCAATGCCTTTACTCTATTGTTTAAGTTTATGTTCTATTAAATCACAAAAGAGTAGATAGTGAATAGACAGACAGAACCAAGGGGGTACATAGCATTTGATCTGGCCAGAGGCAGGCTACTCTGTTGCAGCACAGTTGGACATATAGAGTAACAGGTGGATGTGTTCGGGCTCTCATCAGTTGTGGCCAAACAAATCAGCTCTTCTCATCAACGTTTAATGTAGCTCTTTAACTTCTATTACCCCAAAGAGCCCCAATGGTGGGTGCAGACTGTGTCAAAGACAACCGTACTGTATATACTAGACTTGCTTAAACATCAGCAGCTTTTACAAGTAATGCTCCCGATGACCAGATTGCTCTTTGGAAACAGTGGATCAAGTTCCAGGAACTCTGTCTGGTCCTCAGACAGAACATAAAAGGATCAGGCTTAAACTCTGCCTGTTCGGTCTGCCAGATTACTGCTAAATAACACAGAGTCTCTCTTCATGCCTGAGTGTTGACATTACAATAAAGATAAAGTCTTTTTTTGTCTGTCTCTTTCTAGGTATATCCAGGCAGCCACTTCGCCTAAAGATGTGGTGATCGTGGTGGACGTCAGTGGCAGCATGAAGGGACTCAGATTGACCATAGCCAAACACACCATCAATACAATCCTGGACACACTGGGAGAAAATGACTTTGTTAACATCATAGCTGTAAGTACACTCCGCAGAGGCAGACCGTGTCTAATGAGTGTGATGTTGAGATTAGCACCCAAATATACACACAAGCTAATACGCAGGTACAGTACAGAGACACACACATGCAAACAGGCACAAATACACACATCAAACATTCAATCCGCACCAGGCTTTTACTTTCAGCAACATCAAAGCTTCAAAATTCATTTTTGTTTTCAGGATTTTCAGGATTTTGGCTGCGTGTAGCTCTACAACTACAAATCGGTGTAATAAGCATGGTTTATCCTGGTATTACAGTGTGTGTAATCATACGCCCCTGCAAATCCTCCGCCCTTAAGCTGTTTTTACACAGAATTTAAAGCTACACTCCTTTCGATGAACTGACCACACAGCAAAATCAGCGCGAGAGTGTTATTTTAAAATGAGAGATCCTCAGTCGGAGAAACTGTTTAAATCCCAATTTCTGGTAAAGAATAACATGATGTAATTTTACATTGAACTTTTTTACATTCATCTACTGATGAAATGTGAAAAATAACATGTTGATATGCACACACATCTTCCAGGATATAAACACCACTTCCAAATTTCCAACTTTTAATACTAAAATCCATCTGAAAAAGTACAAACAGTAGAACTCTACAAAGTAAAAAAGGACATTTTATTACATACTTCATATTAATACAACAGCACTCAAATATTTCAACTTTCATATACGCACATTATTAACAGTTAAGGGGAGACACTACAGATGAATAGGCAATAAATATCGCCATGAAACTTTCCCAGTTTATTAGACTTTTTTTTTTGTACTTGAAATTGTATGTTTTGCATACATTTCCAGAACAAAAACCTGAACAATGGATAAAGCCAGGTTCAAAATTCTTGTTTCCTTTTGTTGACATATGAGAGTCAAAGGTATTTACAGAGGAAATTTTAGATATCTCTTTGTATCACTCCATAAATCAGAAAATATTGTCAACAGCCATAAAAAAAATCAATTTTCGCCATGTTATTAGGAATAAAATGTTCAATAAATCAGGCTATGAATTATATATGTACAAAACCCTTAGTAAAAAACCTTCAGAATATAGATAGGAATGAAACTGGAAAGTTTGGTGTACGTAAGTGATGCTGAAGTGGAGATTTCTGGCTCACAGTATGAGAACATTTTTTTTTTAAGATATAGATTGTAACATTTTATTCATTAAAAAAATCAAAAAATTGGCACATTGGCTGAAGTAAATAAGTGTAGTATAGTTTTGTGATATTTAGGGATTGATTGAGGGATTGATTTGAGGATAGTAAAACTCAATCACCACCTGTTATAGAAGTGAATCATGTTGATTGTTGATGATGCAGATCATTGATTATATTGGATGACATATATTTGGTTTCTCTCTCCAGTACAGTGACTACGTTCGCTACGTGGAGCCCTGCTTCAAGGGCACGCTGGTACAAGCTGATCTGGATAACAGAGAGGTAACATCACACACACGCACACACACACACACACACACACATAGAGGACGAGACACAAGCTAGACAGCTAATTATTCACTTAACCTCTGCTAACCTATTCCACGTAGGCTGTTATCTCACTAATCCTCTACTCACTAACGCTGTCATCACATCACAGATAAAACATCCCATTTTTTCTTCTCCCAACATCACACTCTCAATTCTTTTGAATTTACACGCACAAAAACCATTCATATTTCATTGTTGCACTGCTGCTTTGTTTCTTTCCCCCGCTCATCTGTTCTCCAGCTTTTCATACACCAACACCTGCTCAGTCTCTCTCTCTCTCTCTGCTTGTGTGTTATGTGTTGGATGTATGCCCTACTTTCACTCCCCTTCACATCATCACAGATCAGGTGAGGTCGCTGGCCGCTGACAATTTTAAGTAGGTCACATGACCTGTCAGTGAGAGATTTGATTGGTTCCATGCCTAGAGAGACAGGCTGTAACAGAATGGGCTTACAGATGTTGGCTGACACACTTTATGCATAAACTCATGCTGGAACACACACATTTACAGTTTTGTGGCTGTTATATAAGAGTTCCTACATTCACAAACAACTATTTAGCGTGTTTACTCCTACTGTAAGTCAGAATGAGTTTGCCCAAACTGTAAGAGACCAATGTGTGTGTTTTTTTAATAATTTTTGTTATCAGTTTTGTCAAATATTGGCCATTTGACTCAGTGACCGGGTGTACAAAACTCTGTTTTACGAAACACCAGGGGCACCAAAAGAGCCAAAATGAGGACTGTAGCTCTCTAGATTCTCCATGATTTTTTTTGTCATGATTGAAATATACATATTTAAGCAAATGTTCGCATGTCGTGGTCAATTCATGGTTATTATTACAGAATACCTTTTACACAGTAAAAAATAGGTACTAAAGAATAATAAAGAAAATGCTGAGTAGGTGTCTAAGTTCATTTATTTTGCAAAGTTAAACATTTTTAAGGAAACATCTTCATTATATTTGAGTATCATTTACTGTATAATATAATAATATTAGATAAATTAAATAATATAAAATAATAATAATCACAGAAGAGATTTATTGTAGGGGTGTTGCGATATACCGGTATTGACGATTACCGTGATATTAAAAAAAAAAAAATACTGATATCATGTTAATAATACACATAATATCATGTAAATAATGCACGACTCTTGAATCATTTTATATATGCAGTTATGGTTACAGACTTTCTCTCCACCTCCCTACGCTCGTATTTTGAGTGTAATACATTTGCCAAAAAAAGAGACAACATTTTTTTTTCCACATTTTCTATAGCAATAATTTCTATATCTATTGCAATAAGATCATTATTGTGAATTCCTTTGGCCACAATAATCATGTAGTGAAAATCTGATATCGTGACAACCCTAATTTACAGTTACAGGATGTACAATCCCTATCTGCGGTCTGCACAGTGGTTGAACCCACGACAACGTGGCCATTCATCATAGCGTGTGTGTGTGTGTGTGTGTGTGTGTTGCGTGTGTGCACATGTTGAATAATCCTGATTACCTCCTGGTGTTGTAGTGACTTTGCCGTAATTGGTCCGTGTGCCAGGGAGCCGGGGATAATCCCTCCTCTACACTCTTCTGACTCACTCCCTCATGATCTCTCTCTCTCTCTCTCTGTTTTACTGCATTCACCTGCTTTTAACAAAAGGATAACATCCGTATGTCTATGTGTTTATATGTTGTGTGTCTCTCTCGCAGCATTTCAAGCTATTGATTGAGGAGCTTCATGTCAAAGGCGAGGGCAAAGTGAAAAAGGCAATGAAGGAGTCTTTCAAGATCCTCAACGAGGTTTGTGCCTCTTTGCAACAACCACAGCTAGGTCTTAACAATACATACAGGAGATTATATATCTGCTCTACACAATTCATCAGCAGATTTCTTTAGCACAAATTTCCAAGATCAAGTCATTTTTGTGTGTTTAGGCTGCAGCGCTGGGCCAGGGCAGCCTGTGTAACCAGGCCATCATGCTGATAACAGACGGAGCCATGGAGGACTTCCAGGATGTTTTTGAAGAGTTCAACTGGCCAGAACGACGGGTACGACACACAAATACACACACAAGCACCAGTGAAATGTACCGTAACCAAGCACACAAACACACACATCATTGACGGGTCTATTTAAAGCCGTTGAGTGGGTTTTTTATCACATCTCACTATATATATTTTATTGTCTCTCCAGGTTCGAGTGTTCACCTATCTGATCGGACGAGAGATGACATTTGCTGAAAATGTTAAATGGATTGCCTGCAACAACAAGGGTAAAATGGGGTTGAATCAAAAATGAAAAGTTGTAGGATAGGAAGTTTGGGGTAATTTCAGCAACATAGTGTGAAAACTACTTGCTAAGTCTTAAATAAAACACTGCCCCCCTTTCATGCTGCAAGAAAGGAGGTGTGTTTGGCCCTCTGTGGTGTTCCCAGGTGGTGCTGTATGGGACTGGGTGTCAGGTGCTGCCCTCTTGTGAATTACATGGGGTCATGCAGCAGCTCAGGCCTGAAAATAATCACTTTATCCTGCTATGTGCACATCAAAAATCCCTGACTAAATACCTGATTATCAGCACGGACACACTGTAAACACATCCCCCGGCCAAAAAAATTATCATATCTGCGTGTGTGTCTCTGTGTGTAATAGGTAACAGGTGCACTCCCTTCTGTTGCGTACGCTCGCTTCTGCCAACAACAAAATAGCTGTTATAAATAGTCAAACATGCCTAATGTTTACACTGCTGCAAAAAACCTATATACAGTTTCCGTTTTAGTCGTGTGAGCAGGTCTACTTAATAATATTCACAGCAGCACTCTTGGGGAGACGTTACAAAGGGGAAAAGGGTTGCACACATTCACATATTCGTACCTGGCAGTGCTTCAGTGGCCTGTTGTCACCGAGCAGCTTCACTGCAGGTATCCCATTGACGTCATTGTCTCCCAGTTGTAGAACTGCCATAAACCTTAGACTAAGCCAAGCTTTTTAAAAAAGCACATTTGCACTGATGGGACATTCAAGCTGTTTTTCTGGGTTTTTTTTCATTTAAAACAGCTTAGTGTTTTTGGGAATACTCTACAAGGTTTTCTGAAGTCAGATAAATGAGTTTGCTGCTCTTAATGTAATACCCAAAAGGCCAGAAGCAGAAAGATAAAAATAATATGGTGAACATTTTACTTTGCTCAAATTTATGGGTCCTAGGTTTTTCCATCTGAGTCATTTGTTATATACGGTATGTGTGTGTGCATGTATTTGTGTGTCCTGCAGGTTACTACACGCACGTCTCCACGCTGGCTGACGTCCAGGAAAACGTTATGGAGTACCTCCATGTCCTCAGCCGACCAATGGTCATCAACCACGATCACGACATCATCTGGACCGAGGCCTACATGGACAGTGTGGTCAGTCTGCAATTTTCTGCACACTTTATCTTCCATCAATATTATCTGGCATACGTAATCAAAACGTCACCTGTGCTATTACTTTTGGTGGTGATCAATTCTACAGTTTCTAGAGGGCAACATAGATAAACGTTCAAATGCAGTCTCTTCGTCTCTCTTCATTCTATTCATCTCTGTGCCTCTGTGTCTCCGCTGTGCTCTGACATTCAAAACCCCTCCATTCAATTCATCCCCTGGACACCAATTCAATCTCCTAGCAACTGTAATGTTATTACTGAATTTTAATCCCTTATTGTATTTGTTACTGAACCCATTACTGTAACACTTAGTGGTGCACAGTCAGAAACACAGTAGAAGCCACAAAGCATCCAACCAGCAATGCTCCAACAACTATTTAGCAACATAAATCCAGCCCAAGCCAGTTTTCTCAAACAGAAATAATTACATTTTCAAAATAATTCAAAATGTTCCTTTTCTAGTTTATCTGTTGCTACCCCACCCCACCTTTCTTTATCTCAGTTATCTGTTTCTCTCATGTGTGGCCTATCTTTTCACTGCCATTTCATGCTTGTTGTCTTTCCTTCATCTTCACCTTCAGTTACCAACTACAGCGGAGGTAATCATACTTAGAGCTTGAATGTTACTTTGCTAAACTTCCTTTTTTAAGTAGTGTTAGCCATATAGAAGTAGTTATGTTAGCAGTGTATATGTAATGTCTTGCTTAGCCTTTTATTTCAAGTACATGTAGTTAGTTTCTAGTTAACAGGAATGAACTCCACCAACTCTACTTAGATTTACTGTTGTTTTCCCCATAACTTGGCTTTAATTAATTTAGCTTGTCAACAAAAACAAAGTCATTGTGGCTGTTCTTATGTGTGTGTGTACCACAGCTGTTCAACAGTCAGGCCCAAAGCCTGCTCCTGATGACCTCGGTAGCCATGCCTGTGTTCAGCAAGAAAAAAGAGACTGTAAGTATTATTTTTTTTAATCACCATTAATATCATTACCCTCAACAGACACCTGGAATTGTGCATTTATGAACCTGCTGTGTGTTTCCTGTAGTTAAGTCATGGGATTCTGCTGGGAGTGGTAGGAACTGACGTGGCCTTGAAAGAACTGATGAGATTAGCTCCGAGATACAAGGTAAACCATTCACAATATGTCACGAACAAGGATGAAATGCTGTATACGTACTCTGTATTGATTCTGTTGTATCCTTATCTCTTTCTGTCTCAATAGCTGGGTGTCCATGGTTACGCCTTCCTCCTTACCAATAACGGTTACATCCTGTCTCACCCTGACCTACGACCTCTGGTACAGATCATATTGTACAATGAATTATCGTAGCTGAGAAACTGCCGAAACTTTACAACCCTGCTTGACAGATGTATTGCAACTTAACCGAGCATGATAACATGGGATAGGTTCCTTAAAGACTTGTTTTGTTGTTTGCATGTTTGTGACAGTATAAAGAGGGGAAGAAACTAAAGCCAAAACCCAACTATAACAGTGTTGATCTGGCAGAGGTGGAATGGGAAGACACAGACGAGAAAGTGAGTAAAACACACACTCTCGTACACTTTTCTGTCTTTTTCAATTCTCTGTTTTCACTGTCCTGTATGTCATTATGGGTTGTGTTATTGAGGATCCATAGCAATGCTGAATATGTGTTGTCTATGTTCCAGCTGAGGACAGCCATGGTTAAAGGAGAAACTGGGAAGATGGCTTTAGACGTGAGAATTTCAGTGGATAAAGGAGTGAGTATATTTTGTTTTTTGTGAGTGTCTGTGTGTGTAAAGGCAGCAAGAGGAGCTGTTAAATCAGAGATTAGACTCTCCTTTCTCTCTTCCTGTGGGGATTTTTACTTGCCTTTTTCTTGTATTATTCATGTTTTGTTTCCTTTTGAGGTGACAAGTTTCTTTTCTCTCCGCGTTCTCTATCATTTTTACAAACTCTGTCCCTCTCTTCTGTCTCTCACAGAGGAGAGTGATGTTCCTGAAGAATGATTACTTCTACACCATCATCAATGAGACACCATTCAGGTTCGTCTGATCACTTTAACAGGATTACTTGAAGTGTCAGGTTTTTAAAATATCCACCATATCCAGCGATGCAACATCTGTCTACCTGTATGAAATAATTAATAGCAAAAACATAGCATCTCTGTAAGTAATATCTCTTTTATGTTCTGATGTTCTGTGGCTACAGAAAATAACAGTTATTATGAGCAGGATTCATCCTGCCAATAACAAATGACTTCTCTATGTTTGACAGTCTGGGTATAGTGCTGACTAGAGGATATGGACAGTATATCTTCATCGGAAACGTCTCAGTTGAGGAGGGTAAGTCTTTCCCTTCTGTCTTAGTTTCTCAGTATTTGTGTCTGCCTTTCTTACTCTCTCTCTCTCGTGTCTTTTTTTTTTCATTTTTGCCTCAGGTCTCCATGATTTACTGGCTCCAGACCTGACCATAGCCAGTGAATGGTGAGTACTGGATAACTACCAGTTGAAGTGGTTGTAATTCTTCATGGCTAAAATAAAACAAACATGACTACAGTACATTTTTGTGATGTGTTTATGTGTTTGTAGGACCTACTGTGAGACAGACATTGACCCAGCCCACCGTAAGCTAACCCAGCTGGAGGCTGTGGTGCGATACCTCACTGGCAAAGAACCAGATCTGGAGTGTAAGTCGACACTAATTTCAGCACATCATCTTTTGATTTAGTAAAAACTAAACACCCTTCAACCCTGCAGTTCATACAATACTGCAGTACTGCAGTGTGTTTACATGCACGCCAGAAATCGGAAGAGAAAATAACACACAGCATGAAGTATCCTTAAACACACCACTGCATCCATGTCAAATTTGTTTCTGATCTTTTGAGTGATTTGATTTCTTTTTTAAAATCTCACTAAAAATTAAGAATATTGGCCAAAATATTATTCAACTAATTTTGAGGTGTACATGACATTTGCAATAGTCTGAATACAAGGTTCCCCCGGATCATTAAAAAGTCTTAAATGGAATTTAATTAATTAATCTAAAAAATAAGGTATTAATTGGTAATAAAATGTCTTAAATCAAATTTTCAATATTCTTAAAGATGACATTTTTTTTTCTGACTTTGTAATTTTAATTCTCAAAATAATTGGTAACATCTATTTTTTTAAATAATTTACCGAATGTCGCTCCGCTCGCATTAACATCACGCAGATCAGGATAGCAGAAAGCAACAACGCTTATATTTTGTTTGTGGCTGGGATGCTCCGAGATAGATCCTCTAGCTCACAGCGACAGAAGTGTTTTATGTTACAATAAACATTTGGTTAAAATTGTCCCTAACCCTACGATTATTTTTTTTAATTTAGTTTTTGTAAAGTAAAATTTAATTCTGAGTGGCATTAAAAAAATCTTAAAAAGTCTCACATTTAATTTCCTGTAAATAGTGCCTTTAAAAGTTAAAGTGAGATTGGTTGTCTGCACTAAAACTGCAGATTCAGGGATACACTAATACATTATTGTGATCTTCAAAACTGCTGGCTTCATTCATTTCTTCTAACGCGTCAGTCCTTTTTATCATTATTATTAGATTTATGTTGTTTTTTTTCTCTCGACAGGTGATGTGCAGTTGTTGCAACAAACTCTGTTTGATGCTGTGGTCACGGCTCCTATGGAAGCCTACTGGACCGCTCTCATGCTCGACACATCTGGGTGAACATTTACCCACATACATGTTTGATTAAGACATGATTACTAACTTTATTTTTTTACAAATATTTACCCCTATATCTGCTCCCTCTTTTTCTGTCTCATTTTCTCTCTTTCAGTATGGAAGACGGGGTAGAAACTGCTTTCTTGGGGACCCGTTCAGGCCTGATGAGATTCCAGAGATATGCTGGTATTGAGAAAAGAGTCGGCAAGTGAGTATAAAAAAAAACACGGCCATATTGTATATTAAATATCATCACATCATGTTAGTCCAAACGGTTTAAAAAACTGAGGTTAAATAAGGTGTTAAAACTGTTAATGTGAAAGTGATGGTAGTTAAAGAGCTGAATTGAAGTGAGAGTTCGCCCTCTGGTGGTCAATAAAAGGGCAGCTGGCAATGAGTATTACTGTATGCTTTACTCACTCTTTTTTCAAATCTTTCAGTTATTCTCTTTATCCTATCCTCCTTTTCTATATTCATTCTTTTCCTTTGTCATCATAATTAGTTATTTACCTATAAATAGTTTTTCTTTTAGCATATTTTTATCTCTCCCCAGGTCTTTCCTGACCGCCGAAGACAAGGAGAATATGTTCACATTGGACCATTTCCCAGTGTGGTACCGCAGAGCGACCGAGTACCCAGTTGGGCAGTTTCTATACTACATGCCCAGACAGGAGACGAGAGGTAGTGGACATACCTTTACTAATATACACGCACACACACATGGACACAAAACTCACTTTCTCTGCTTTTCATTTTTCCAATTTTCTAAGCCATGTTCAGCAGGTTGAGCCAAATACCTCCCAGTGACAGGCTCATTTCTCTTGCCGGCAGACTAACAATTGCTCCTTTCTTTTTACTTTGTTGTATATTTATGTAGTTTGTATCCAACACGGGTTTGGAGAGCTTGAAAAATTGCAGCTCATAAAGTCTCAATTCAGTCTTGATAGATAGTCTATTTAGGTTTATTCTTCCCCATAGTTCATATTCTGGTGATTTTTTGCTGTTGTGAAGAATAATAAGCGGCTCCAGAGTGACAAAGTTAACAGCTGCTGTCATCACATTTATCATCAACATCATACTAACACTTAACTCCATCTGTTTATGCAGTCTAGAAATGAAAGCGAGTAAGAAGAAAGGGGATTTTGAGCCTGACCCTTCTCTGCCTCTGGATTTAATTTTCTTATTTAGCTCCGCTAGAATGAGATGCATTTTTAAAGTGCTTGCAAAAAAAGATGTTTGCTGCAATGTGCTTCAGGCAGCAACAAAGGACAGGAATTTGAATTTAATCTTCACTAAATAGTGCATACTTAAACGTAATTTTGTTGAAATACAGACAGTATATTCAGTGAGTATGAGGCTGATAATACTGCTCTTCCTCATGACTATAGGGGTGTGTATATGCCCACTTCTGCACATCATTAAATGTATTTTTTTTAGGCTGTTTATTATTTTACCCAGCGTCAAAACCTCACATACAGTAGCTACTATACTGTATGTACTGAATCTACGAAGGATTTTAAAATGCTGACATTGCATTTATAAGATACTGGACAGTATAGGATGTTCACAGTTTGGGAATTTGACGCTCTATTTATAAGTTATATTTTACTATGGCAATAAATGTTTCATGTTACATTAATATAATGAAACATTTTATAATGCCGCCATCATTTTAAACCTTTAGCATTGAAATACAAATATACAAAAAAAATGTCTTATATATGTTTTAGGTTGATGTTAGATTGTGTGTTTAGATACATTCAGGGACTATGAGGCGGACTATAGCGCCGCCTTCAGTGCAGAGGAAATGGAGCCCCAAGCGGAGGAGGGAGGGAGGAAACGAAGGGAGGCGGAAGAGGAGGAGGAGGAGGGTAGAGGAAAACTTTTACTTGGCATGCCTCCTCTTTTTTATTCATCCTCTTTCTGTTCTTCCTCACCCCTAATTTCAAAGCATGACAAGTGCTGTGGTCTCTGTTTCCCGTTTCTTCACCTCTTTTTCTCTTCTGTCTTATTCCTCCACCTCCTTCTCTCCCTTTCTCTCATTGCATGAGCATGCCATTAAAGAATAGGAACCTCCTCTCCTCCCTCAGGGAATCAGTAAGCTCTCTGTTTCATCTGCATTTTGCTGAGTCGGTATCTCTCTGTTTTCGATGAAGTAAACATCTGGTTTCATAGAGTTTGTTGGCTGTATTACCTCTGTCATTCTGTTACTACTTTATGCTACGATATCCAGTGGCAAAAAAACAAAGAAATCTAAGTCTCATCCAAATTGCAGAATGTCCTGAATGCGTGATTGTCATGCAGACATAGACTGGTTTTAGAGGAGTGAATAACATAAATATAAGGGCTGTCAAATTAACGCAAATTCGTTTTAACGCCACTAATTTCTTTAACACATTAACGCAATTTGCGATTTTTAGGTTTAGGCCATTTTCAAAGGGGTCCCTTGACCTCTGACCTCAAGATATGTGAATGAAAATGGGTTCTATGGGTACCCACGAGTCTCCCCTTTACAGACATGCCCACTTTATGATAATCACATGCAGTTTTGGGGCAAGACATAGTCAAGTCAGCACACTGACACACTGACAGCTGTTGTTGCCTGTTGGGCTGCAGTTTGCCATGTTATGATTAGAGCATATTTTTTTATGCTAAATGCAGTACCTGTGAGGGTTTCTGGACAATATTTGTCATTGTTTTGTGTTGTTAATTGATTTCTAATAATAAATATATACATACATTTGCATAAAGCAGCATATTTGCCCACTCCTATGTTGATAAGAGTATTAAATACTTGAAAAATCTCCCTTTAAGGTACATTTTGAACAGATACAAAAATGTGTGATTAATTTGCAATTAATCTCGATTAACAATGGAGAATCATGCGATTAATTGCGATTGAATATTTTAATCGATTGACAATCCTAAAACAGACCCGCCTGTCCACCAGAGTCAGGTTTTGCCTTGTAGAGGCGTGAATATTACACACATGTATGAAAGTGCAATACCAGCAGGGAGCAACAAAACCACTCACTTAGGTTTAGGCAACAAAATCTCTTAGTAAGGTTTAGGAAAAACGTCCCGGTTGGCCTTAAAATAAGTAGGTAAACTAAATAAAATACGCATGGAAACAACACAACATCAGTATGGAAAACACGTCAATAAAAAACACGTCACTAACGTAACTAATCTGGTTACTTAACGTCTGGTTGAAAGTCCTGTGTATGTTTTTTTAAGCAGTCTTTTTCCCTTTTTATTCAACGCCACTCGCTCTGAGCGTAGCATATTTACACAGATGCATTTACATTGCAGTCGGTACAGACTACAAATGTCACGCCAAAAGCAAGAACGTTGTTTTTATTGCACGTTTTTGTCATTCATACGCCTTTTTGTGTGACTGGGCTGAAATATAAACATGGGGGACTGGAAACACACAGCATACACACACACACACACTAGAGTCCCTCTATTATGAGTGTATTAGCTCTCATACTCTGTGTTACATCACGCCTAAAATGTTAATCTGGCTGGGATCTGTGGCTTGGTGACAGTTGGCATCAGCTGGCATGACGGCTGCGAATAGACACACGGAAGATGAATGCATGACTTTATTAAATATTACCTGCTGTGCCCAACTCAATCTGTCAGCCACATATTTCCAAACACATTTTGGCACGTCTGTACTCACACCTCAGCTGTCACTATCACAGTAAGTGTTCGCAAACTTACAAATTATTCAGTATGTGAGAAAATAAATATTTTCTGGGAATCATTTCCTTTCCAGCTCCTGTGCATGAATACACTCATGCATGTGTATATGTTATTTTGTATACAGTAGTATATGTTATACACAATATTTGTGTGCATGCACCCATGTTTCTACATGCATGTGTTGAAAAGATCTGTAAATTCTTGCTAACTGTGTGTGTGTGTGTGTGTGTTGCTCTACCAGCAGGGAGGATAATCATCGCTACCACCGCTGTCACTGTTACAGTGGGAAAGAAAACCGCCATCGCTGGAGGTAGGACGACAGTTTTTGTTTCGATACACACTCTTTTTCTGTCTTTTACACACATTTTACGTCACTGTTCCCTCTCTCTTTCTCACTCCTTTCTAAATTCCTCTTTTCCTCACATGCACTTGCTATTTTCTCTCTTTCCTTTTCTCTCGCAAAGTCTTTTGTTGCGGTTTCACTTTGGTAAAACTGACTGATTTGTTGGTGACATTTGAACTTTGCTGATTGGATGACGATTGCTGTTAGCAGCATTTTTCCAATCAGCATTTTGGTATTGATGTGCTGATTTGTCAGTGCCTTTGCTTATTGGATGTGTTGTGGAATTCAATCCAAGACTAACTAATAACAAACTTGCATCTTTGGTTGTGGTTTAGTTCTGTTGTTCAAAAAGAGTTTAGCTTGTTTCATTCACTTACTGGAAGTTGCTCTTTTGAGGAAAAGAGGATTTTGTGAGCTGTGTGAAATGTGTCTTAAGATGTGAAGATACACAACAGGATGAACTAATCAGAGAGACATTGTGAATAGGGCTGCCCTCCTCTTAGTTGATTAGTCAACTAATCGATCGGTTTGGTCTTAGTCGACTAAGATCTCTGTAGTCGATTAGTCGTTTTCTATGCTTTTTTCATGCTGAATGACTTATTTCCAAGAAACTTATGAGCACAAGATTTAAAGTGATGCTTTTGTGTGATTCTCTGTGGAGGAACTCAGTTTCACAGATCTGCGGATTAAATCAACTAATCAATTAGTCGAGAAAATCTGAGTGTTAGTCGACTAAGAATTTTTTTTGTTGGAGGACAGTAATACTTGTGATTGGTGTGTTTGACCAATACTGGATTTTTGAGGCCAATACTGATATCGGTACTTGAGAATTATAAAAAAAAACGAATGACTGTTCGATATTTGTTTTTTTTACCTAGATGTGTAAATAATATTATTTTACAATTTACCAATAAACTTTGTTTCAAAAATATCAGTAACAGTAAAAATAAGATAGTTTTACATATGAATTAATTGAAGTAACTATAAAGACACATCAAAATATATATCATGCGTGAATTGGGAGAAATTACGGTCAACAATGCTGCCAATAAAACATTTATTTAAGAGAACAATCTTACCACAACGTCCATTTAGTAGATATTCCGGATCATTTGATCAAATTGCGTGATGTTCATCAGCAGATACAGGCTGCGTCAGAACTCGCATACTACGCTCTACAGTACATACTCAATAGGTGTACTTCGTTCAACATACTTTTGTATGATTAATATGTATCTTTTCGGATGCACTGAGCAGTAATTTACGTCGTCACTTCCTGAGAGCCTCCTTGTCGGTTGGAGACGTGTAACCATGGTGACCTCTGCCAACCTCATGAGACCAAAACAACGATTTGCGAGAATCAAAGTCTGAACTCTTTAAATACTATATTACGCCTAGCAAAGTGTAATCTTATACTTTATACACATAAATTTAAGCACTATTGAAGTTACAGAGCTGTCCGTCAACGTCTGTTACGAACGCTGTTGTCACTACTGCATTGCATTGTGGGATATCAGCCAATAATAGACCTGCTGATGTATCAGTGCAGCTCTAATTGTGATCACGTACCTGGGATGCTTGGAGAGTATACAGTACCTTTGTTGTGTTTGTTTCCTTCAGTCGCTCCTAATCTCTAATTTCACTAGACGTTTGATGATATGTATGTATCTTTACTAAAGGATGTTTCAGATGACTCCATGAGGAAAGGGTTTATGGAGCTGTATCGTCCGTGCTTGAGTGTGTATTTTACACAGAAGCATCTTTGTCTTATAGCTCATAGTCTCTGGCTTTGTTTCACTGCTTCCTGGTGTTTGTGTTACTGTGTATTTTTGTCCCAGTTAGCCCATCTACTGTATGTCTGACACACTCATTAGTCATAATCATCTGAGTGAGACGAGACTCTCCGGAGCTGCATCCTCAGAGCACATCTCTGATTGTATACTGTACCTGCATGTATTTGGTGTCTCATTATGCTGACAGAAAGACACTGCATACACACACTTAAACACACTCACACACACAAACACACGCTTATCTGTCTTTCACAGCTTTCGTAGAAATTGTCTCAGGTGTGAAAATCGCGTTATATTTGGAAATGGAAAAAACAGGGAGAGCAGGGACGAGTTCAAAATAGATGTGTTTCTGTCTCTTTCTCTTAATCTCACTGCCTCTCATTCTTACGGTTTTTCTCTTTTTTTTCCTCTCCTTGTTGCCTCATTCTTTCTCTCTCCGCTTGTTTGGAAACATTAACGTCACAGTATGTTGAATCCAGAGAGCTCTGCTGTAGGCGACTGTACTGATTGTAAATTCACAGTAACAGAACAGACTGAAAGATCTGAAAACTATTACATCTAAAGAACAGCATTTATATGAAAAGTAAGAGTACAGAACAATGTATTCAAGAAGACGTGAAAGATTTGTGATATTAATTAATGTAAAGAGGGTTTTGTTAGATGGTAGATTGTCTTATGATGATCACCGATTGGGGTCAAAAGGTCATATATTGTTTTTATTCCCTGCTGCATCACTGGATGTCAAGTAGAGCAGCTTGTCTACCAGCTGCTTCACTTCAACAAGAGCACAGAGGGAGAAGGCGGTATCAATGTTTTATAGACTCGCTCTCTCTCACTTTCTTTCACACAAAGAGACACACTCACATGCACACTACTCATTGTGTTTCACCCTTTTGACACTCTTCCTTACCGTGTTAAACCCTCACATACATCTCTTTTTTCATAGCTTCCCTCTTCCTGAGTTGTCAGACCTGTCTCCCGTCCTTTCCCCACGCTTTTTTTTCTTCCTCTTTGTTATACTCTCTTTTACCCCATCTTGTCATTCTTTAGCTTAATCCTTTGTTCGCTCACTTCCTCTTTTCACCTGTTTCTTGCTGCACCTGTGTAGGCGAGGGCGGCTTTCTCATCGAGGGCTTATACCTTCTGAACACAAGGGGATGTTAAAAAAGCTGCCTCGCCACGGGGTGCACGCTCACTTACTATACCGTTCCCCACCTTTGTCATGACTTCTATACTTGTATGAGTGTATTACCTATGCCTCCATCTAGCGTTTGAATGAGTTCAGTGAAATCTGAAAATGCAATGTATACAAACACAACACAAAAACTTTCTAAACAATTCTGTTACATACAAATATGGATCGCTGTAAAAAAACAGTTGCTTCGGCACCATCCTTTCAGTTGACGTATGACTTAGGGGACGCAATTTATTGTAATTATTTTCATTGCTGATTAATCTGTCGATTATTTTCTCGATTAATTGATCAGTTGTTTGGTCTATAAAATGTCAGAAAATGGTGAAAATTGTTATTGTTTCTCAAAGCCTAAGACAACTCAAATATCTTGTTTTGTCCACAACTCAAAGATATTCAGTTTACTGTCATAGAGGAGTAAAGAAACCAGAAAATATTCACATTTAAGAAGGTGGTATCAGAGAATTTTGACTTTTGTTTTTCTTAAAAAAATACTCAAACCGATTAATTGATTATCAAAATAGTTGGTGATTCATTTAATAGTTGAAAAATAATCGATTAATCGTTGCAGCTCTAATATGACTTCCTGGCTGTCTAGTACACTGCCATGTTGCAGGTTTGCACAAATGTATGCAGCAAATAATACTGTAGCATTTTGTAGATTACAGCAAACACAGTGGACAAAAGCTGCTATTTTATGCAACAGAGCTGATGAGGTGATGAGTTTCTGTTAAATGCAAATCATAATTCATATTTGCACGGCGGCTACAAGCAGCTAAAAAGGTTGTGATTCCACTTCAGACCACTGAGTGTCAGTGTTTGTCTGAACACAATCCAGTCAGTTTACCCAACCCCCCAGCGTCATTGCATTTTATGTGTTTAGCTTTCAAGCTGATTTGGTGGCAGATTTAATTTCTCCTCCTGTGATGAAGGCCGAGGATTCGGTATGTCAGAGGCTGATCCAAAATCAGTCAACAGTGACTACAAAAAACCCTGTGTTTATACTCCTCGAAGGCTCAGCGATGGATTAGTCTATCTCTGTGGCAGAAGTGACAGGCTGTATGTAAATAAACCTAATACGCTCTTATTGACAGAGAAGTAGACTGGATGAAAGAGAGGAAGAAAAGAGAGATAAGTAGGTGAATAAAAAAAGAGACACAGAGAGGGAGCTGGGAAAGAATAGAGGATAGAGAGACATATTTGACATGGAGGAGGAGAAGAAGAAGCGGGGAGAAAAACGATGGAGAAAAGGAGGTAAGATGGAGGAGGTGAGAGAGTGAAAGAAAGACACAATAGAGCAGACAGAGCCGAGCATAAAGAGGGCAGAGATGAGAGAAAAGAAGGTGAAAAAGACTAAAAAAAATGATGGGCGAAGAGGCAACAGAAAGATAAATGGGAGACAAGATAAGTGAGAGGAGGAGAGATGGAGAGAGAAGATGAGAAATAGAGAAAGGTGAGAGGAGATAGAGGGCAACGGAGAGAGAAAATGAGATACAGCATACAGACAGAGGAGCTGTTATCATGACTGATTTATGCTCTCATTTGGCCCTGTGTATTTAATCCACCTCAGCGTCTCCATATATCTCCCAACATCATATTTTATGGCTTTCTCTTTCACCCAAAAATGTGATTTGTACACTGCAAATCATTACCTTCCCTCCATTTTCGGATGAGAAAGGCCCCTATTATTCACAATATTTGACAAATAGTACTCACACATAATTCTAATAAATGTTAGGCTCCTGTAATGAATACTGTTTATGCAAAATATCCAGGATCTGGTTTGTAAAGGTATTTTTTATCCACAAAATCTTCTATATTTGGTGCAGTTTATCAATTTGAAAGGTAGTCTTTCAAAGCTCGTCAGTGGTCTTTGGATGTAAATTTGACATAAGTGTGATATGTTTTTATTTAAATCAATGCATATTGACCAAGAAATGCTTCATCATCATCATCATCACCATCATATCGTCACTGTCATAATCACAATCATCATGATAACACAACACGCCATAGATTTCCGGGGCGATGTAGTCGTCGTCGAGGCCCCTCAGTCATCATGGCTGCTGCAGTTTTATACGTAACAAACTATAATTTATTCTTCTTCTTTACACACACAGGCTATAGGAACAGGTTTCAGCTAGCTAAGATACTTAGCTACCAACAACACACGACCTGCAGACCAGAGAGTGAGAGGACAATGTTTCTGGATTCACAGACAGAGTTTAGCCATTGATTATTATTCAGTAATGTGATTCATGGCTATATTTACACCCTTTAAAATATCACTTTACGACATTTTCCTGAAGATTTTCATTATTAATTTAAATCTATAGCTCGTCTTCTCCATCTCTTTACATTAATTAGTTGACTATTGTTGCGTCTAGACTTAATTTGCAATGCAGGATCAAATAATACTCCAGGTTTATGTGCATCTCACCAACTCGGTCTCCAACAAATATTTTTTATATGCAACTATTTTGGGCTGCTGATGCAAGAAGTATAGTATAAAAGTATATTATAATGTTCATAAATGCAGCAAAATGTGAAGGTGTGGAGGTCAGGGGGGTGGAAACAGAGTGTGTCTTCAACAGCTGGTTTCTCTGATCTCATGTCCCATCTCATCCGAGGCATTAGCTCTGACATTTTTTAATATTTAACCAGGACCGTAACCTTTCGCTAATGCTTTTTCCACTTGGGTTAGTTGCCATATCTTAATGCCAGCTGAACCAGAATAGTTATTATGTTTGGATGATGTAGAAAAAAAAAAAAAATTGAAAAAGTTTGGAACCAGTAGGCAACATCTGGGTTTTAAAACTGAAACCAATGCTGAAGTGCCTTGAACTTGCATTCGTTCTAATAGCCAGCAGGGGGCGACTCCTCTGGTTGCAAAAAGAAGTCTGATTGTATAGAAGTCTATGAGAAAATGAGCCTACTTCTCACTTGATTTATTACCTCAGTAAACATTGTAAACATGAGTTTATGGTCTCAATCGCTAGTTTCAAGTCTTCTTCAATACAGCATGATGTTCATTTAGTAAATTATGGTCCCATTTAGAGTCAAATGGACCATAGAGCAGGGGATGCTTTAGGGCGTGGCTACCTTGTGATTGACAGGTCGCTACCACGGTGTTGTCCGATCGAGGAGTTGTCCTTGTTTTCGTCTTAGAACTTTAACCCTTTCACAATGTGTTAATTGTAAGATTTTGGTTGCCTAAAAATGTCATACTCGGCGTATTCTGGTCGCAAAAAAACAAAATGCCAAACTCAAGGCTTCAAATTGGCAGTCCACAAACCAATGGGTGACGTCCTTTTGACTACGTCCACCTATTATATACAGTCTATGGTTGGAACCCAACATCTTGTACATGTTCTGTCTGTCTTGACAACTACAATATGGGCAGCATGTTTCTCCTTGCTTCATAAATTCCAAATAAGTTGCATAATTAAATATTATTTGTAGGAGATAAAGTTGGTCCTATAGCACTACATGAAAAAAATCACATTAAAACAATAAGGTTACCTGACTCATGTAAATTTCAGAGACGAAACAGCAGTATGGAGACATGTTCATTCTCAATGGCTAAACTCTTTCTATGCATCTTACAGAAACTTTACCAACTACCGAACACAAATAAATGAACACGACAAATAAACAAACATTACAGAGATATTAAAAACAAAACATAGAAATCATTAACACAACAAAAGACATACAGCATGAACTCACACAGAAAACCATAAACAGATACGTCAACAAAACATTTGGGGGGGGAACCGCTGGGCCATCACACCATAATAGAGACTAATATAATAATATTTATCTGCATCATACCCAGGATAAGATAGCACACCATTAATATAGGTTCATTTCCAGCCAATTCATAATCGAGAGGGAACAATAGTTCTACTGTAGGGGAGCAATATGCAATGAAAGCCAGAGCTTTTACATCACTGAAGACAGGAATGTCTTCATTTACATATAAATATTTCAGGGCATGAATATGGATACTTATGAAAACATCATGTAAATCAAACAAACAAACCCTTTTCTGTGAATGAGAGAGTGCCAATCAAACCGATTCCTCTCGAATAAGTGATGATTACTAAGTTTATAACAGAAAGACTCTTTGGCGGTGACAGAAATTTCACATAGCTTCCATTGCATATTGCTGACCTTTAAGGGAAACTGTTAGGACAACAATATGGGAAAAGGGATGGATGAAAGGAAAGGAAAGGAAGGAGGTGGAAGTCTTTGAGGAAGTGTGAAGTACTTTCCATGAATAGCACTGGATGGAAAGATGGATGGAGAGATAAAAGGATGGGGAGGAGGGGGAAAAATAGCAGCGTCTTTTCGTTTAATCCCTTGTTCGTTTTAATCCCTCTGGGCAAATCGTCCATTTTAGAAAGAAAGAGACGGGAGGGAGGAGGGAGAGAGAGGCCAGAGGGGATTTCTGATAAGGGAAATAAAGTGCAGGAGTCTGAAGTTTGTAGTCCTTAGATGACGTTTTTGTAGTCCTTTCAGGGTTCTCTGAGATAGTGCTTCCGTGCCGTAGTCGCAAACGTCCACCTTTGAGGGGTGACATCAGTCTGAAAATGAGCTCTGAACAAAGAATATTTGTTTCAAAGCAAAGTCTGTGGTCCTTTTAAAATCTCAATAACTTCATTAAAACAATCGTGAATGTTCTGAACCAGAAGCGTAGTCCAAGTAATAGCAGAAAATTAGCATTTTTCAAGAGGCTTTTGATCTGTCCAGATATCAATCATCATCATTTAACAAGCATCAAGCAAGCGAGAGCCTTATTCCGAGCAAAAGTGACAGCGAATTCCAGTTCAAATGGTTTGTTTCTCCATACACAGCTCCAGTCTGTGACACCTGGAGGTTATTGTTATTGGTCCAGAGAAGATATCCAGAGAGAAACAGATCTGGTCCAGATAGGGGAGAATATCTAACCGTTGTCTCTGACCTCATGTATTTCGAAAGGTCTAGCCATTCGTGAATGATCATTTTGTCGATCCAAATGGTTTCCCGTTCCATATTAAACATCCCTAACAAGTCTCGAGAGACACGAGACTCAGGAGAGTTTGATTTCCTATCGACATATAATCTGTGTGTATCCCCAAGTATTCTCTCTGAAAGCGCTAGAGAGGCGTTGACTATTTAAATGACATCTCTTTGTGTTTATCCATTAAGCTTTGCAACTGGCTGTTTCTTTGGGACTTGAAGGTCCAAGTAGGCCAGACGAAGGGGTCTGGGTTGGGGTCCTGGTTTTTGGAGGACCTACTGGCATTGTGGAGGAGAAAGATGCAAACAAAACAAGAGCTGGGCACTACCTAATACTACTTCCCATCGTTGTGAATATTGGTCCAATCGACACCATACATACTGCAAATCCCTGAAAAAATTCGATCCAGTTTGAGAAATACTGACAGACCGTACACCCATGAGTGTCTTGTAACAGCTTAACTGATATGTTGTATACCAGAAAGATTACTAAATCATGTTCCTCTCAGCCAGCATAATGGTAAATTCAGCAGCGGCCAAGAGCAGCAGTAGGTGGTTGGTAGGCGAGTTGGAGGGATGATTGGTAACAAATACCGCAGTGAGAATGGCTCCAAATGGAAGAGAAAAACCAGGGAACAGATAAGGTATGTGTGTGTGTGAGGTGTTAGAGAGAGGGAGAAGGTTAAAAATAGAAAGAGGAAGACAAAAAGTGGGAGAAAGGTGTCAGTTTGAGAGTCAGAGGGAGAGATACCATAACAAGAAAGCTCTTCCATCTCTCTCCTCTTCGAGCCCTTTTTTTAATTTTCACCCCTTCGCCCTTTGACGTGACAAAACCCTCCCCCGTCCCCGTCACTCCTCCTCTAGGCCACAGAGGAGATCTGTTTCTCCTCCCTGTCCTCCCCGTCCGCCTCTCCGTCTCCCATCAGCGGCTGCCTCTTCTTCAGCTCTCTCTGGTACTTGGCCATCAGCGAGGCGTAGATGCAGCCGTAAGCCGCGGCCGCAACCATCATGATGCAAACGATGCCGCACACCACGCCGGCGATCACGACCGTGCCGATGGCGCGGCGCACGCTCACGGGTCGATAGCGGGCGCGGACGCAATCCGAGGGGGCATCTGCGCCTCCTCCTCCTCCTCCTCCTCCTCCTCCTCCTCCTCCAACTCCCGTGTTTGAAGAGGACTCATCGCCAGTGTTGCTGTTGTCAGACATTGGCGTCGCCCCGCTGGGGTTAAGAGCGTTCCTGCTGCAGGGAGGAACGCCTCCTTGGCCGGAACGAGAGCCCTCGCCTCCTCCGCCGTTCTCGTCCTCAAGTTGGAGGCAGTAGTTGAACATCTCCACCGGAACGCCGCGGATGTCTCGCCCACGCAGATCCTTCGGTAGCGTGCACTCCACCGCGTCCACCTTCCCCCCTGAAGGAGAGACAAAGAGGTGCCGAGGCAGGAGGACAGGGAGAGGTCATTTATAAAATGCCTTATGCCTGCAAAGCACTACCAATTAACTGAGAGAGAGGAAGAGATAGAGAGTGGGGTGGTTGCGCCAACACCAGGATGAGTCATACATCACTTAACACACACACAGAGTTTGCTGTGCCCTCTACACTAAGTTGGAGATAGCCTCAACTAAGCCCTTCTATAATTCATGGGATGACATGCCTAGCTTGAGCAGAGCCGTGTGTGGAAGAGAGAAATATCTGAGTCACTAATTCCCACAGGCGGCACGAGGATGGGGGGGATCTACTTTGTTATCATCACATGCTGAATTTGTCTCCACATGTAGTATTCGTCTTGAGGTCGCGTGTTGGAAAAAGCCATTGATCTGCGCCCTCAGATACATAAAGCAACAGAAACAATGAGATAAAGTCGAAGGATAATAGAAAGACAGAATGAGGAAAGTGGTATTTAGCCCCCAGATGCTTTTATCTCGGCGTGCGACTAAAGAATCCCCTCCGCAAACAGAGCATCGCTCTCCAAATATCTCCAAATACCCCAGCCCGTGTGTGCTTGAAGTGGTTCACAGGAGATAGAAGTCAACACGGGCTGCTGTCGCCGAGTGTTTCACACTTGTTCGGGTGCTTTGTCTTACTTTTCCACGACACATATCGCGCATCATCTACCCAGCCGCTGACATGCTTTCATGTTCGACTACGCAAATGTCTCCTCGTAATTTTCTCTGCTGCTCTGATGATTATTAAATTATCGTGTCTGCCGCGTGTCAGTCTTCTGTCTGACTCGTACTGAACTGGAGCTGGAGAGTATAGAGGGCCCAGCAAAGCAGAATGAAGCGAAAGGAGGAGAACGGAGCAGAGAAGAGATGCTTCATTAGCGGGGCAGCTGAGGCCCAAGGCGCCGAGGTGAATGTAGATTTTTACACATGAAGAGAGAGCGGAGAGCAGCTGTGGTTATCTGATGTATTAACAGCCCGCAGAGACACGTGAATATCACACACAGTATACACACAATGAGCGTGGCAATGCATAACGATACAGTTATATTGTGTTGCTAGAAGCACAAATAGAAAGTAGAAACCTCGCTAAGGTGAACTCTAGTTTCTGCCCTCTACTCCATGCCCCCTAACTTAAAATCAAATGCACCCTTTCAGAGCTAACATAAATCAAACACCTACCTCTGTACAGCAGCCACTCCATCCAGTGTTTAAAATCGCGGAGGTTGCAGTCACATTCCCAGGGGTTGTGTCCCAGTTCCAGGTGTTGTAGATTGGCGAGCGGCTCAAACGCCGCCCTCTCCAAACCGTGAAGCCTGTTACCTGCTAGAGACAGCCACCTATGAAATAATTAGAATGGAATTCATTTACTCTCTTGACTCCAACAGAAGAGACGAACGTACCCTTTAAAAAGCAGGCAACCACTATACTGTATGTAGTGTACTACTACTATTGGGCAATAACTAAATATTATTGTATGTCGAATTTCATTGTAATTGTATACATAAAAAGGTCATCAACCATCAATTTGATCATTTTATATGTAATTTTGCATACATTTGTCAAATTGTGCAGGCTGTTTTCATACACCATTTGTAGCTATACCTACGAAAAGTAATGCAATATATATCCCATGAAATCAATTCCGGACTTTTGCCCAGGAGACTGCTGTTCATATCCCGTGTAAAACCAGAGGTTAATGTTTTTTATTTGTCACGAAACTTCAGTACTTAAATAACGCCACTTCCGTAGTTATTTTAACGCAAACCATGATTTTTTTCCTAAACCTAGCTGAGTAGTTTTGTTGCCTAAACCTAACCAAGTTGTTTCCTGTGAAGACGGAAGCTTATTTTGAAAAGACTGTATGAATGCAGAAATTGACATTCGGACAAATACGAGGGCAATGACCTTTGACCTCCTAGCTGGTGGACGGTAATAATGTTCATAATGTCAACAATGTGATCTTACACTAGTGTTTATTCATCACTGGACTCTGTTGGAAGGAGCTGCGCTTTGATGGAAATGGTGACACAGACGTGCCATGTGGAATTTCAAAATAAAGGAGTATCTTAAGGATGACATCGATGTTCCGGTTGAATCAATGATATCGGAATCGTTGATAATTGAATCGATATATCGCACCAGATCTATGTACGGTTACACCTGTTGCTCTGGGGGTCAGTAAGAGCACATTCATTTCAACATGCCAGTGTACAGAGTGTGTGTTGACGTCTACCTGAGGCTCTGCAGCTCATCCAGTACCCCTAGAGGAACAGAGGACAGACCGTTGAGGGACAGATCCAGACTCTGAAGACCCCCCAAACCCTGTAGAAACATCAAAAACAAGCTCTCTGTTTAGCCATCTGTGCTCATACAGCCCAGCATTATACAGCACACCTTTCCCCAAACTCCTATTAGTGTTATTGGCTTCTTTCACTGTTGCCAAGGGGCTAATCTTGTTTAATTTAGGGTCCCAAGTGAAGTCATGACACAAGCTCATCCGGCAGACTGCTTTGGTTCTAATGCAAGTGGATGAAAGTGTTGAGCAAACGGTTTATTACAAATTTAACACCTGGACGGGATCCCAGTCATGTAGATCTGCTTAGGTTGGCTCTTTTCCTAAACGGAGTCTGTGGAGCCTCGGCCAGGAGTTAGACAGTGGTAGTGGTACAGTAGTGGGATCAGCTTTTTTTTAGCTTATTATAGCTTATTTTGGTGGATTTACTGATCTGATGGTAAATCTCACACAGTACATGACTGTGTATAGAATTCAGCTCAGTGTCCTCCTGTATGATTCTTAGCTTGAATTTAGACATTTGATCTTGAGCTGTATTGTAGACTGTACCCAAGTATGATGTTGTATAAACTGCAGTGCGTACCTGGAAGAGTTCTCGGTCCATTACCGTTAGCGAGTTGTTGTGCAGAGTCAGCCTCGTCAGGTTGGACATGTCTCTGAATAATCCAGCCGGTAAATTATCCAGGTAGTTATTAGAGAGGTCCAGCTCCTAAAATACAAACACAAATTTAAATTTTTCACTTACATAGACGACGTACACATTTGCATTTTAGACAACACATAGTTGATGCTCTTATTAAAAAATGACTTAAAAGCAGAAAGTGAAACCCTCTTTAAGAGACTTCATGCATAAGGCCTGGATTAACCTTAAAAAATAGATGAACTGCTACAAAACTTTAATGCATATTTTATACTTGCACTCCTATTCTGTTACTCACATTGAGTGCAACGGTATTGTAAAAATCTTCATAGATCACCAACGTAACAAGCCGTCAGACTGGAGAACAAACTTTTTTTACAGCAGACAGATGCTCAGCAGTGTGGAAGTAAATTGTCTTTTTTTTTGCAAGTGCAGTAACTATCCATCATTTTTATCGCTTATATTTTAAATACCATCTTGTCTGTGCTTTGCACACACTATGATAATGGAGAGTGGCCTTACAAAACTTTGAAAAATGTCAGCTTTTCTTAACTTTCCAGACTGAGAGCAGAGGTTGTCTGCAGTTTGCTCAATACGAGACTCACCATACAGTTTCACTTATTGTCCTGGGGGGATATTCAGTGTGCAAGGTCAGTGCAGAAATTACTGTAACAACACATTCAACTGTTAGGCAAAAGAAAAATTCCACTGACTATATAAACTATTAAAAAAAAATGGGCTGCAGACCTCCAGAGAGGAGAGGTTAGCGAAGGCCGAGGCTCCCAGCGAGGCGAGCTTGTTGTTGGCCAGCAGGAGGGAGCGGCTCCCCGGAGGCAGGAGGTGAAGGGGAGGCAGGGAGGAGAGACCGTGGCCCCCGCAGTCCACCACCACGCCGTCTGAGTCGCACAGACAGGGAGGAGGGCAGGAGGAGGCTGCCGGCAGCAGCGTCGCCAGGAGGCAGAGGACACAGAGGACGACTTGAGGAGGAGAGAGAGAGAGGAAACATGAATAATTTTTCAGTAAATGATCTCATTTTATCAGGAGGATGTGTGAGAAAGGGGACTGCAGAGAAAATAGTGAGAGGAATAAGAGGAACGAATTGAAAGATGGGAATGGTTTTAAGTGGAAATTATTAAGAATCTTCGTGTAACTGAACTATCCCTGTTACAAACGCTTTTACAGTTGTCGAGAAAAAATGTGAAAAAGATTCAAAAGAGAAGGGTCTGATTCTCCCTTTTTGGTGTATCAGAAATGGATAATTTTGTCTTGGTAACTTGTCTATAACTTGCCCCAAACTGCATGTGATTATCATAAAGTGGGCATGTCTGTAAAGGGGGGATTCGTGGGTACCCACAGAACCCATTTCCATTCACATATCTTGAGGTCAGAGGTCAAGGGACCCCTTTGAAAATGACCATGCCAGTTTTTCCTTGCCAAAATTTTGCGCAAGTTCAGAGCGCAATCTAACCTCCTTTGCGACAAGCTAGTATGACATAGTTGGTACCAATGGATTCCTTAGGTTTTTCTAGTTTCATATGATGCCAGTATCTTCACTCAGCCCGCTACAACCTCCGATAGATCGATTGTGTTAAAGAAATCAGTGGCGTTAAAACAAATTTACGTTAACGTGTTATCTTGTTAACTTTGACAGCCCTGTTAGATACATGTTATTAGAGGAAAAGAAAAATATATAAAGTAGAACCAGAAGTATCCCTGTCACAGATGCTTTTACAGTTGTCTAGAAAAAAACGCTGAAAAGATTAAAGGGGGTCCTGTATGTCGGATCAAAAATGTATAATTTTGTCTGTGCTCACACATCCAGAAAAACATTTTCTGACTGAAAGAGCTAGTATTTCCAAGGCAGCAGTCTATTCACAAAGACATTTCTTTTTTCAAAAAAAAAAAGCTCTACTGTGTGTTGGTTTTGTGTTGATGAGTGTGTCTGTCTGGCGTTGCCTTTCTGTGTGTTTGTGTGCGTCTCACAGCAGTCTGAGTGACACTCATGAGGGAAATCCCTTCTGCTCTATTTCATTGTTTTCCTGCAGACTATCATCATTTCATCATTTCCACTCTCACTCGGTTTCTTCCTCTCGTCCTCTTTCATTCATTCTATATTTGCATCTATCAATTCAGGCCTTTTTCATTCATTCCTTTTTTCATATTCATTTGTTTCTCCGTCTGTCTGTCCCTCTTTGCGTCTGTCCGTCCCTCTCCACTCTGTAATTCTCTCTCGCCCACTTTAGTCTCTTTATCTTTCTCATTCTCTTTCACTCCGAGTCTCTCGGCTCTGCTCTGTATTCCCTCAGTGTCTCGTTACAGTGGCTGACTTTGTTTCCGTCCAATGGCTTATCATCACGACTTATGCTTTATCTCTATGTGTGTGTGTGTGTGTGTGTGTGTGTGTGTGTGTGTGTGGGCATATGCTTGTGTTAAGCACCAACAAAGCGTGATATTAAGAAAACTACTCTGTCTAAACTCCAGACACAGACACAGCACTTTTTACTTCCTAACAAGACTCTTTGCTTCACCAGCACATTTCATCACTTCCATCATCTGCATATTATTAGCATCTATTTCTCAGCGTGCCATTGCCTTTTGTCACACTATGTGTCAGCCGCTCATTGTTGTGGTATTTTCTCTCTCTGGTAGTCCATCTGTTTTGCTATAAATTCGCTTTCTTTCTCATTTTCTCTCTCCTTCCTCTCACTCCCTTTCACCATATCGGCCGTCTTGGCTCTGAGAGTGATGAAATGCTGTGAAATAACCCTTTACTGGCAAACTCCACATTGTGATACGTTAAAAAAACACAAAACAACATGATGCATATCAGTAGATATAAGTGATCGCGTTATGAAAGTCATCTCGTTCTGACTTTCCCCGGGTCCTCTGTGTCTCACCACTGATAAAATATGAAGCTTGCAATGGCGCAGTAAGAAAGCGAGTTGAGAGGATGCTTTATACATCCCATTAAAATCATGTTTTATTCCCTTTAAACTGGTCATAAATCGGAAATTACAGCTTCGCCACTGGATAGACAGAGAACTTAATTAATGATAAATGATGAGTAATGCATTCAGAATGGAAAAGAGGGGCTGAATGATTTGAGAAAAATATGTAGTTGCTGAATGATTTATCGCCTCTTTAAGCCCATCAAAATGTTGTTAAAGGAACAGTTTGACATTTTGGGAAATATGGAGCAGCCGCTTAGCTTAGCTCCGCATAAAGACTGGAAACAAAGAGAAACAGCCAGCCTGTTGCTCAGGAAATAGTCCGGCACATAACCCCCTAACGCCACATGTTGTTTTCACTCTTTGATTTTTATACGGATTAAAGAAACAAGATAAAACATTTGAACTACTGAGCTTAACGGGCGCTGTATTGTTTTGTTTTTTAACCTTGCAACCAGGCGGCAGCCTCTGGTTCTGAAAAGTGAAGCCAATGCGGAAGTGCCTTAAACTTGCATTCTTTCTAGTAGCCAGCAGGGGGCGACTCCTCTGGTTGCAAAAAGAAGTCTGATTGTATAGAAGTCTATGAGAAAATGAGCCTACTTCTCACTTGATTTATTACCTCAGTAAACATTGTAAACATGAGTTTATGGTCTCAATCGCTAGTTTCAAGTCTTCTTCAATACAACATGATGTTCATTTAGTAAATTATGGTCTCATTTAGAGTCAAATAGACCATAAAGCAGGGGATGCTTTAGGGAGTGGCTACCTTGTGATTGACAGGTCGTTACCACGGCGTTGTCCGGTCTTGGAGTTGTCTGTGTTTCCTTCTTACAATTTAAACCCTTTCACAGTGTGTTGTCAGATCATAAAAGTTAATTATAACCTTTTTGGTCACCTTAAAATGTCTTATTCAGCGTTTGGTTGCACTAGCTCCACCACATTTCAGTTCTGGTTGCAAAAAAACAAGATGGCGACAGCCCAAATGTAGAAGTGAAGGCTTTAAAACCGTAGTCCACAGAGCAATGGGTGACTTCACGGTGACTACGTCCACTTCTTATATACAGTCTATAGGCTAGCTGCTTCTCCCTGTTTCCAGTCTTTATGCTAAGCTGAGTCGTCTCTGAATTAAATGAATTGCAAGAGCAGCTGTTTCTTTACAATCGCAATTTAGATTAGAAAACATATAATCGAAAGGCTTACAGTTAAAATTCATCGTAATTTTAAAGGGTTTTTTGTATGCATGTCAACTCAACAGGATAATAATATCTATTTTTTTAACAGCAAATACACAATGTCTGGGTGAAGAATTCATATTTAGAGATTAATTTATTGTATTTATCCCACTTATCCTTCCACGGGCAGTAGACTTTTTATTACATAACGCTTTGTTGATATCTCTGGTGACTGCATTGTATAGCTCTGTGAATACAAACTAACAGTGGTCTAGAAATAGCATCTTTTGTCAGACAGCTTTTACCTGCCAGACAGAACGTGTCCTCCCCTAACCCCAGGACACTGCCCCATTTTGCATTCTGAACCAGAAAGGTTCAGAAACTAAAGACCGTGGCCTTGTAAGAGAGATCAGTGTGTGACCTCTCTCTTGTTCCTCCTGTATCCATTATCCTCTCCGCTCCATCCGGCAGTATAATCCTAATCTCTGGGAAAATTAACGCCACTTCACAAAGGGATGAAAGGAGAGATTTCGAAGTATCCTGCAGCGTCCTGTGTGCCATCGTACTTTGTGGTGGAAATGCTTCAGAGGGCCGATCTTTCACTGCAGCGGCTCAGTATAGGAATCTGGAAGGATTTTTTTTTTTTTGCTGCATAGCACAGTGGCTGTGAATTTTACCAGAACAGGTTTGAAAAGGTGCAGTAGTGCGGGAGATGGTAGAAGACAGTGAAAGAGAGCCGGGGAGAGAGAGAATCTGTGTATATTTTGCTGCTTCTCCCTCATATCAAATTTCAAAATTGCGTTGTGCATCACTCTCAGCCTGCGATATGGGCTTTTATTTTTCAAAGGTATTCTCTCTTTCACCACAACCCCTGTCCTCTCTTCTCCCTCTCTTACTGTAGATTATAACTCCCCCTCACCCACTACCACCCTCCCCTCAGAGCTGAAGCCTATCTTCCAACATTTATGAGTGGTTTTAGCTGCTCTCGTGGAGGAGGTAGTTGTTGTTTTGGCTTATTTTAGCTGCTCCAAATCCTCTCCGCTGTAGCGCTCCACGCAGCCAAACCAGAAGGAAAACATTCAGCCACACACAGTCGGAGCAAGATGGGGGAGCTTCAGCAGGCCAAATAAGTTTTAAGTGTTTCTGTGCAGTTTAACTCAGTCCAAACAAGACTTCAGAGTGAATCTTTTATAAGAATCCCCGAAACACATGCCGTAAAAGTGCTGACATTTTGGGCAAATGCAGGCTGGCAGCGATGGGAAACAAACTGAGAGACGGCATTAAAATGCAACACGATGTTCCTGTTTGATTGAACTTCTGAGGGAACTCTTAGAGCATGTAGACTCCCAACTAGTCGTCTGAAGAGACAGTTGTGAAAAATGTGCAGCAATATCGATAATCAGTTGGTTTAAAATTACATTTCAGAACATTTAAACATTTGCTTTCTTCGTCTCATATAGTTGACGTTACTTTTACGTTATCTTTTTTATTTTTTTCAACCTTTTTTTTTTACTTTCAAATTGCACATTAGTCAAGCTAATGATGATTAGAGCTATTATGTCAGATTTCTTTCTGTCGTTGCCAGGTTGGAGGATCTTTCTAAGCTTCTACACCTACAGTCTGTGCACGAGTGTGGGCGCAAATGACACAAGTCGTAGGTAATCTTTAAATTGGGATAATTAACCGTCAGTGTGTGTTTGCGGCTCATTTGTATGTGTGTGTTAGGCTGTGTGCGGTCTTGTAGTATAGGCCTATTTTCTGCCTATTTAGTTCCTCTATCTCTACAAAATTGCAGGATTATGTTATTAATCTACACAGACACAGACATCTTTTTATTAAACTGCTGTCATTTCTTACAGTTTGTCACCTTCGTAGGCATACGGAGAGTCATATGACTCCTGTAAATGTGGTGATGTTTGACAGCGTCTCCTTGGCAACGCTGCTTGACAGCTCCAGGGCCTCAGCTGTTTGTAAGTTTATATCCAAGGGGGCCCCTGGGTGACACTGGAACCCAGCTGTGATGTCATCACCACAGGCATCACCTCTTACTGAGCCCAGTCGCATGTTACCAGGGGCCAAGCTGTTTTCCATGCAAGCGACAGACTCGCTGCTATCTTATTACTAGAGCGACCAGCTGTCCTCCACGCAACAGACTCACTCGCCTGTGTTTCTTAACTCTTTGTTTCACATTGGTCCTCGAAGAGTTTAGATTTTGACTCTGTGACTCCCAATATCAGCTACATTATCTGGTACAACATTATATTATGCTTTCGCTCACATGTAGATAACAAACCTCTGGATTGAATCAGTGGGAATTGTTGTCTAGCATAAAAAACAACAGCAGTGCTCAAAAGATTAGTTGATTAATCAATTTACTGGTTCTCAAATTTATGGATAACAAGCAATTTGAAGACATCACCTTGGGCTTTAGAAAATTGCGATGAGCATTTTCACTATTTTCTGTCTTTTTGTAGACCAAACATGGTTCGACAAAGAAATAATTATCAGATTTGTTGGTCGTGAAACCAATCTTTACTGTAGTAGCAGCCTAAATGAACAGTCAAGATACTTAAGTCAACTTCTATTTAGCATATTTTAGGGACAGTGTAATTCAAAATGTTGCGAACACAATAAAGCATGATAAAAATAAAACTTGCACACCAGTTGGTCTTCCTCAAGATCAACTAGTGCCTTCAGCAGTAGCAATAATGATGGCATAATGTTGACAGCATATATTATTATTGTATATACAGTAGGGATGGGTGACATATATTTTGATAACAATATATATCACGGTATAGCATGTTTATATAGTCTATATGGAATAACCACATGATAAAGCCTATTTTTGTCTACTCCTGCATGAATTAAATCCTTGAAAAATGAAAAGTTTTCATTTTTATTAAGAACCTTAATGCAAAATGAACATGACAGTTTCAAGTCAAATTATAGAGAAAAAATAAATGAATATTTCCAGCTATACACTGACTGTATTTACATACATAACACACACAAATGCAGAGTAATCAGATTAAGACCACAGTTTGATTTAACTACACTGGGGTATTCTCATAAACATATATCCATTGAAATTTTCTGAGATATTTTAGTTACTTATTATCAATTTAGACGACGTAATTGTGTGTCACGATATCTCGATGTATGATTTCATCACCATACGATTCCATTGATAAATGGTCATATTGAATTATCACCCCATTCTAATATACATTGCATGCATGATAGTCACAATTGAAGTGATGATACACAACTTTGAAGGTATTCAGGCGATGATAAGAGACATGATGGATACGTGGTGATGCCTTCACTTGTTTGAGAAACAGAGACCGCTATGAGGAGAAGTTATTAATTATAATTTCTCATATGTCTGATGTGTAATCTCCCATCTATAATATCTCATCAACAACACTCTGTGCAGCCTGTCCTTCCACAGCAACGGTGTCTGTGTCATTTGTCAGAGGCTGTTACATGTCTGATCTCCACCGTAACCCGAGACCTCATTTAGTTAGCAGATGGAAAAAAGCCAGCCGGCGTTCGCACAGTGTGTTGAATGTTTGTATGTGTTTGAATCTCTTAATGCTCTGCCGTTTCACTATATGTGTGGCTTTTCCGTCTAAGTACAAGAGGTATAAAAGGATACACGACACTCATACACATACAATATCACGGTCTCAGCAGTACCACCGCATTATTTCAACATTGACAAGGTAATGCTGTGTTACCGTAGCAACCGAGTGCTATAGACGACGGTGAAGAGAGAGAGAGGGAGAGAGAGAAGACATGGGGAGAGAAGTTTGAGGTTCACATCAAAATCCCGTCATTTAACCCACATTATCTCTTTTCTCTCAAGCTCACAACCTCTCTGCCCGACTCTCGGGCACTTAATCGCTTACTCACAGACGGGAAGTCATGGTCACACACACACACACACACACACACGCCACACACACTGACACGGGCGTACAGCCGTTGAGGATAAGCAGGAACAGGGTGTAGAGGTTTAGCCTGTACTCCTGCTGACAGTGTGTCTGAGGAGAGGAGAGATTGTAGTCTCCAAAAATCGTGTTTTTTATATTTTATTTTTTTAGCCCCTATGGGATTACTTCCAATATTTCTCTGTTTACTCTCTCTTCCTCCATTTCTCTCCCACCTACTCTCTCTCTCTGTTCATTCCTCCCGTTATGAATTCTGCATCGGTAAGACAGAATCATTATTTGGACTTAGAGGGGTGAGTGGGTGAAATGTAGGCTGATCTGCCTCTCTAATTCATGCTATCTGTATCAATTTGTTGTGACTCAGACGCGCGCACGCACTAAAGCACGGCCCTTGGGAACATGCAATGACATTGTTTTTGCGATGGTGGCTATTAATTAGCGGGAGTGACAGGTAAGACAAAGAGAGGGATAGAAACAACGGGGAAAAATGATCAGTAATGCATAATTTGAGGCCAGTTTCCGCTACGTATTTCACTGCAATACCACGTCTTTGATGAATGTGGCGTTGCTTTTCTACTGACCACTCAACTGGGAGTCCGTCCAAGGCTGAATACAGAATTTGCAGAGAAAACGAAGGACGCACGGCTTTTTTTTATGTCACATCCGCATCAGCGCGACTAGAATAGAATAGATTCCGGCCTTGGATGCGTTACAATTCGTAATGTATGCCCACTCATTCCTGAGAAAGGATGGATAGACAGATGGTATTGATCCAAAGCGCACACACACACAATATTGTGAGAGCCAGTTGTCACATTGTGGTTTTAATGCCACTGTTTTGTGAGTTTTTAGTTGGTTATTTTGTTGTTTTATATTCTGTAAAACACATTTTTTTATAGATAGATGGATGGATAGATAGATACAGTTGAAGTAGTGGCTCTAATCCTAATATTAGACTTGGTTGTACAGTGCTTGAGATCTCTTATCTTGCTAATTGGATGCCCTTTTCAGAGGCTTGTGGAGTGTTCACAAAGACAAATCGAGCACATCTCAAAGGGCTATATTATCCAGGACCATTACCAGCCATTTTCTATGATTACTTGCTGAGTAAAGTGCTTTTCCCAAAGAATGAGCCCTGCTATAGCTTATCAGCATCACGCTGGATCCATAGTGGACTTTGCTTTTTGAGTGTGTAATACTATATCAGTATCGCTGGGCAAGTGCTGAACTGGAGTGGTGCTGTTTGTGGTGCAGGGGGATTATCCAGATTTACCCCGCCAATGTCCTTTGAAAGTGAGCCAGTGCCGTGTATTATTTGTGTGTTTCATCTGGCACGTTCCTGTCGCACCTGCACCAAACTAAACTGTGGTGAAATTTAAGGAGAAGGGGAAAATAAACCTGCTAGCAGAGCATGTGTGCACGCGGGGTTTCTGCATGCCCAGCTGGAGCTAGTTCAAGGTGACCTCCGCTGTGGCAGTCTTCTAATTCCTACATGACGCTCGTAGCCAAGCCTCACCACGACAACAACAATCTATACGCTAAATCCTAGATGACAAACATTACAGGGAGGTCAGAGGTCAACGCCACATTGCCCCGGATAGAAGATTTATGTGTTCCTAGAAAGATCAATGCTATGAACTATGGTTGTCATTCAATTAAAATATTTAATTAATCGTATGATTATGATGATCCATGATTAATCGGGATTAATCAGAAATTAATCACACATTTTTTATCAGTTCAAAATGTACCTTAAAGGGGGATTTGTCAAGTATTTAATACTCTTATCAACGTGGATGTATATAATTATTATTGCAAATCAATTAACAACACAAAACAATGACAAATATTATCCAGAAACCCTCACAGGTACTGCATTTAGCATAAAAAATATGCTCAAATCATAACATGGCAAACTCAAGCCCAACAGACAACAACAGCTGTCAGTGTGTTGACTTGACTATGACTTGCCCCAAACTGCATGTGATTATCAGTTTAAAGTGGGCATGTCTGTAAAGGGGAGACTCGTGGGTACCCATAGAACCCATTTTCATTCACATATCTTGAGGTCAGAGGTCAAGGGACCCCTTTGAAAATGGCCATGCCAGTTTTTCCTCGCCAAAATTTTGTGCAAGGTCAGATTCCTTGTTTTTTTCTAGTTTCATATGATACCAGTATCTTCACTGTATCTTTAAAACTGAGCCTGCTACAACCTCCAAACAGCAAATGCGTTAATGCGTTAACACAATATTATGGCGTTAACTTTGATAGCCCTACTATAAACCATTGTAGGAGAGAGGAAAAAAATAAATGTCTGTGGCGAAAAACGAAAGAGTAAAATTCAAGTTCAACAGAGAAACCTTGTTGTTTTAGAAGTTTAAAGGAACCTGTGATCAATACTTCTCGAAATAACTTTCAATTACTTTAAAATGGCTATTGATTACATACTTGTATTTGCCAGATGCTTTGGATGTCTTGCCAACAAGCTGTCATTCCAGTTTCTATTTAACTCCGAGTCTCATGTAACACTAAAGGATCAGGCTCCACTCCAAGCCTAATGCCACACACACACACACACACACACACACACACACAGACACACACACAAACACACCTTGTCACGCTGCTGTGGCTTAGTGCCAAACCCAACATCGCAGCAGGGTTGAAAAGTGCCACCATCTACTAACCGCCCGGTGATGAATCTGGCTTGTTCGTACCTTCTCAAAGCTGACCGATGTCTTTGAAGAGTTCAAATCAGGCTAGCTTGTTAAACAGGGAACGTATTCGATCAGTTTAACGGGCCCGATCGCTGCTGCGGGCAGACACAAAGTTAGTTTAGCTCTACTGTGGCTTTGCTCCAAACCCTACGCTACTCCTTTAAGTCACTGCACTGTATTACATCTGCACCCTCAGCGTAATGCTATAACCTAAGTCACTGTATTATGGCTCCATTCCAAAACCAAATGCTTTAACCACAGTCAGTGTATTAAGGTCTACATTCAATGCCATATCCTTCCCCCTCTCTGTCACTTTCCCTGTCAATCTTTTGATTATGTGGTCAGTTAATCTGCCGGCTTTGTTTGCAACAAGGTGCATAAACACACACACACACACACACGCACAACCAGATAAGCTAGAGTGCGTGTTTATGTGTGAATAGGAATGAATCCTTGTGTGTGTGTGCGGTGTCAGATGAGACAGTCTGCTGGGATCGTGGAGGCCCCGAGGCACCATATGGTCTCTGTGTCGCTCATAGACCTCTCTGTTCTTATCTCTCGCCTCTCCTCCTTCATCCTTTCTTTTTCCTCACTGTCTTCTCTCTTTCACTATACGCCTCTTTGATCTTGCATCCTCCTCCTCCTCCTCCTCCTCCTCCTCCTCTTGACTCCCCACTGTTTTTTTCTCCTGTCTCGCTCTTTCTGTCACTCACTTTTAATATCCTCTTATTGTCTTTTTCTGTGGTGTTATGTCACTTTTTAAGCTCTTTTAAACACGTCATCATCATCATTTGTTTTCTCTTCAGCGTGTGATTTTTTTGGGTACCACATTCTGTTTTTCTATTTTCACAAGCCAAGTTGTTGGTATTAGTGGCATAGAACTGATCTAAAATATCACCATCTTTATTCCATCTCTTTCCCTTTGTTTTGAGAATTTGCATGAATGAAGAAAACCTGGATTCAAAATATGAATCTTTTCCTGAGATCATGCATTTTTCCTTATTATAAACCAACTGAGGCTGCTCTCATACACCGTTCGTAGCTATACCTACGAAAAGCAAAACACTGTAGTTGATATATATCACACAAAATCAATTTGTATGTAATCCACATAACTGTGAACCAGGAAGTATAAAGAGCGACAAACGCCGTATAGGGATGACGTCGAGGTGGATGAGTGGGTCAAAAAACATTGATCTTTTGCCTAGGACAGTGGTCAGCAACCTTTAGTATGAAAAGAGCCATTTTAGGCACAAAAAAAACCTAAAAAATCTGTCTGGAGCCTCAAAACATTTGAGCATTGTGATGAAGGTAACACAGTTTATAGTCTAAGTTTATAGTATATAAGTCTAATGCAGTGAGGGACCAAGTGCAAATGTATTACGGAGTATTAGGGCCACATTGAGGGAAGAAAATCTGAGATTTCCAGAATAAAGTCATGATATTACAAGAAAAAAAGTCGTAATATTACGAGAATAAAGTCATAACTTAACGAGAAAAAAAGAAAATAACACGTAAAATTACTAATTTATAATATTATGACTTTATTTTCATAATACCACGCCTTTTTTTTCTCGTAAACTTCTGACTTTATTCTCATAATATTATGACTTTTTTCTCGTAAACCTATGACTTTATTCATGTAATATTATGACTTTATTCTCAAAATCTCAGATTTATTCATTTTTTTCCTCAATGAAGCCCTAATACTCCGTCGTACCGTCGTACCATTGATCTACAACAATGATAAATAAAAATGAAAATGTAAACAAAAAACAGTTATTCATTTCCATTTTTTTAAATCCACAGGGAGAGGGGCTAAAGAGATGCAGGTTGCTGACCCCCGGTCTAGTAGAACCGTAGTATGAGGATACATTGAACATCTACTAATTATAAAACCACTTGGCTAATATATGGGTTTTTAATGACAAAGAAATTACCACTAATCTGCGATGGAAATGCATTTATTGATCATTTGGCACAAATCTGTTTTTACATGGAGCCACAGCATTTTTAAAAAATTGCCTTTGAACACCCACAACACCCATAAAGCATCCTCCACAACCTCTCAGAAATGTAATATCCCTTTCTGTCATCATGTAGGTTACAACGTTTCATCACAGTTTACGGCCATTAAGTTGAAAATATGGCCAGCTGACACTGAAGAACACTAACACTTCTTCCTCTATTTCTCTTGTTGATCAGTTTTCTGTCACACACAGAGAGCTTTTTTTGCTTTAGCCCTCGCTGATGAAAGCGCACCTTTGATTTTTGCAACACTTCAAAAACGTTCGCACAGAATACTGAATGGAAACGTCTGTCACATTCCATTTCTAAATGAACTTCATCAGCGTTAGAAGAAAAAAACGCATCCTTGATGGTTTGAACTCCTGGCCTTTCCCCTCTCTACTCCTATTATATGCACAATCCAGTGACTCAGTGTTTGTGAGGAAGTGTGTGTATGACAGGACCTTGAAGAGAGAGATCAGAGGGCTTCAAGCTTTGAGAAAAAAAAAGCACAGAGACAGTGAAACGCAAAGGGAAAGAGGCAGAGAAAACACCTGTTATGAAAACGCCTGGCAGTATAATTGATTATGCACATTTTGTGTCAAAAACGAATATTGAATTGGAGTGAGACTGCTGTATTTGGCAGTATTGTGTTACGTTCGTGCCAAGAACGTAATTGCATTGAAGAGACATTTTTGATGACTAACAGAGAATATTTGAGGGTTCTTATTCCTAAAAGGCTTTAAGCTATAGTCTTAATGCAGTATTTATGTTGATGACGCTTAATGAAAGAGGGACATCGAGACAGATAACGCAGTTACATTGGACTGAATTGAACGGAGAAAGGAAGAGGTATGGGATGGAGATGGAGATGGAGATGGAGATGGAGGGAGACGGAGCGGCCCCAGAGGGAGGCGTATCTATCGACTTAGAGGTGCATTGTGGGTGTGTGTGGAGGGTCTGACAGATAGTGTTGGCCTGTTTAGTGTCTCCGGTTCTTTTGTGGGGGCGTTTTTTTTTTTTTGCCAGTCACCTCTGGAACAATGATACCTCTCCAACAGGAAGACAAAGATCCCCGTTTTTCTCTGCTTTTTTTTTTTTTTTGTAAAGCCATCTATTTCCTGCAGAGATATCACAGCATGTGTTCATGTGTGCGTTCTCGTGTCATATTAGATGTGTAACAAAAAGAGAGAAGAGGATGCAGAAAGGATGGCTTTCATGTTTGCCTATTAGCTGAGGAAGTGTCTGAGGAATCTCTCTCAGGGAGCGGGATCCATCCACTCTGCACATGCACACGCAGCTGTCGTATCTGTTGCTATGCCACCCGACTTCCGACGGATTTTTTTGTTTTGACTGAGTGTACAAGACGGGGGAAAGAGAGAGAGATTGTTTTGTTTCCACAGACTGCTGGCTGTATTAATACATACAGTAATGTGGCATTTCACTGGAGGACTTGGCACGTGGCCACAGCAAGCTCAATGCCCTCACCCTTTGTGTGTGTGTGTGTGTGTGTGTGTGTGTGTGTGTGTGGGCACGCTAACATTAGCAGCTGTCAAAACAACCAGTGTTCCTTCTTTCATGTGTAGCTGGGAGTGCACTAGATGGGGGATAGGGCGGCACAATTAATACAATATTAATCGCGATCACGATTTTGGCTTCCCACAATTAAATGAACATGATCGACTGACGTTTAAAATTTGCTCCGCTTATAGGAAATTCTGCTGTATAAATCAAGCGCTTCCTAAACTAACAGCTGGAGATGAACCGTCAATCAGCAGCCTATGGAAGCCGGACAGTATCCAGCTGTTTCATGTATATGATTTTTCACACACACATGTGCAGCCGCCACATGACGTTTTTTTACGTCGGCACACAGCGGCACAGTCAGTGACGTCACACACACACAACATGTCGTCGGTGTGGGAGTTCTTCAGCGTGAGATAAGGAGACGTAAAGCTGCAACTTGTCACAACTGCAGGTCCAAAATAAGCCGTGCAGGAACAACGTTAAAAGCTTTTCCTGACTGCAAAGAGCTCCGTTAATGGAGGTTCCATTGCGTTATGAAGCGTTCAGACTCTATTCAGTAAAAATGAGTATTAGGCAACGGTAAATTATAATGTTATCATGATGTGTTCAAATGTAATCTTGTAAAAATGTAGTTTTTGGCGAGAAACTTGAATAAATCCAGTTGTTTTGTAGGAGATGTTTTCACAGCAATATAAAATAGATGTTAGAGAGAGAAATATGACCTGTTCAACTTCCTATCACTGACACTGAGCAGCTTATGATATATCATTTGAACTACTAATTCAAAGATAGCAAATATTTAAATAAAAATACAATCTTTTATTTCCTAATCATTTGAATTGTGTGTTTTTATGCAAATAACAACTATGGATGATAATAACAAAGTAAAAGGCTAACATTTAGAGTTTTTGATGGTTGGAATGAAGCACAACATGGAAGTGAAAGCAGCGCTCTGTTTATTTAAAATGTGAAATGGCAATAAAGCTATTTTGTCCCTAAAAATCTATGAATAATCATGATAAATTATCGTGATTATCATTTTGGCCATCATAGTGCAGCCCTATAGATGGGGATAATAAAATAGAGCAGAGTGGAGCAAGAGCAGACCACCTCTTCTTCACTGGTTGTCTCATCTCTCTCATCTTTTTCAATCTGCTTTTTGTCGACTCACCGGGTCTGGCCAGGTGGTGGGTGGTCGTGGAGCTGGGTGGGGGCAGCAGGTCGGTGCCCCCGGGGGGGTGGGTGTGGGGGGGCATGACGCGGAGCTCTGCAGCCTTCCTCTAGTCGGAGGGGCGGGACGATGGGGGCGTCAAGCCACCATGCCTGCAGCCTCCATTAGGGCGGCGACTGCGAAAAGCTGCACCAAAACACCTGAGGAGAGAGAGAAAAAGATGAGTGAGAACACACACAGATAGATAGATAGATAGATAGATAGATAGATAGATAGATAGATAGATCGCCTATTTGCACCTTCAAACCCTAATTCTGAGGCAATATCACACGTGTGCACACACACATCCGTATACGCCAGCAGCAATGCAGGCTCAAACAGCAGGACGCTGTGTGAGTGTGTGTGCACGCTCGTGTTTGCCAGAAGGCTTCCTTGCATACATTAAAAGTATATTTCTATGCGCATGCACGTGTTTCGCACCTATGCTCCCTTGTGTGTCGTATATACGTGCATCGCCAACAGCCCCCCGGTATTTCATAGGCATAAATAATAGATGTGTGTGTCTTTGGCAGTTTACACAATCAGTTTTGCCTTTCCCACAGACAGACCCCCCACTGCTGCTGTCTGGCACAGAGACTGACACACACAGAGAGAGACAAAGCGAGAGTGACACGGGGGGGAAGAGAGACAAGGTGGAGAGAGGAGGCATTAACTTGGAAATAAAGAGACATATGGATGGAACAAAACCAGAACATAAAGTGAAAAGGAAGAGAACAAATTAATGGGAAGAATAACGAAAAGAGACGTCTATTTATGTCTGTGATGCTGCCAAGCTACACCTTTGACCAGGCAGGAGACGGTAGAGTCTTCGCTGAGTATATAAAGGTAACACAGCAACAGTGAACCATAAACTGTATCAGTGTGATAGCTGGACTTTTTTCTCTTGATAAAAAAATTGTTGAAAATAAAAAAAAAACACCCAGTCCAATTACAGCTGTGTAATGAAACATATCCCACATGCTTTGGAAAAAGATGAGCCTTCTTGTCACTATTGAGTCATTAGTGAAAATAGGTTTTTGAAGAGTGGAGCAAATTACCACGGGAGGAAGCTCGCTGGAACCTCGGTACACACATGACACATGATGCACGCCGTTGCCTCGCGCCCCCTGGGCCAATCAGTGTAATTTTCAAAACGCTGGCGTGCCACTGCGAGATGCGTCTTTTCCCTCCAAAGTGTCATCAAAACCCAATCAGCAGTGTGTGAAATATCACACTAATCAGATTAGGGCTGTTGTTCAATGGTTAGCTGTTTGTGGGGGAAACTCGGAAACCCAATTTGCCATAAAGTTGAAAAGGAGGTGCATTTCTGAGTGTGTTGTGTGGATGCGTGTGCAGCGATTATGGAAATAAGCACCTGTACCGCCTTAAATAGGCAGGTTAAGAGAAAATGATCTAGAGAGTAGTGAGAGGAGGAATGATGGATGGATTTGAAGATAAAAAGACAGGTATTTAAACTTTCTATGCATATGGTCAAGCAGACAGACAGACAGACGTCACTTCCAAAAGTAACACCCATCAATCTGTCCGGAGTGTCAGCGAGTTATTTACAACCGGTTATATATGAGTTAGCGGAAACTGGAGGAGAGAGGAGAGGGTGACGAAGAGGAGAGGAGGTGTAGAGAAGAGACAGCGATGAGAGGATAAAAAGAAAAAACGCCAGAAGTGGAGGTAGAAATAAATGCAATCAATGGGTAAACAGGCAGGACATTAAAATTCTCCTCCACAGCCTCTCCAGTGTTTTGGTGTGTGTGGGATTGTGTATGCCCCAGCGGTGCTATTTGTGTTATCATGATTGCTATTAGTACCTGCCAGATGTCGAACAAAATATAAAGCACTTCTCTCCCCTCTTTCTTTTTTATTCCCTCTGCATATTACGCTTCCTCTTCCCCTCTCCACCACCCTCTCTATCTGTTCCCCTTTCTTTATGACCTTCATCTTTCAATATTCACTATTCCCTTCGCCTCTCTCTCTCATCCCGTCACTCTCCCCTCGCCTTGACAAAAAGGAACAGAGGCATGTAGCGTGGATATTCTTGCAGATGGATTTCCTGCATGTGATTAAAGTCACATTAGCCAGGCTCTACTGGGACATTTGTGTTGTTTATGTTTTAAATGAGCACACGAGCTTCATTTGACGAATTCTGAAGCTGCAAATGAGGAATGAAAGGAGCTCGAGGCATCCGGGAAGATTCCTCTCTCTGCTTCAAGAATTCTTAGCTGTGCGTGTTTTCTTTTCTTCAGTTTGCAAGGTGGTGTGACAACATGTATATGCAAGAGCAGAAATTATATTAACAGATGGATCCAGTGCCGATTTCCATACTTAAACCTGCAGTAGGCAGAATATTTTTGGCATCATTGGGCAAAAATTCCACAATAACCTTTCAGCATATTGTAATTTAATTGTTCTGAGAGAAAACTAGACTTCGGCTCTGTTTTCAGGCTTTAAACAAATCTAGCCCGTGACGGGAGACTTTGGCCAATCACAGGTCATTTCAGAGAGAGCGTTCCAATTGGCTGTTTCATTCAACGGAGGCAGCTGTCAATCACTCGGGAAACTCCAATTAGACGGTCAAACTAGGCAGCGCTGATCAAATGTGAATCAATATTCTGTTACTGTAATGCCTATTTCTCTCCTCAAATGTCAGAATCATCTTGTAGTGCACGGTTTAGCTGTAAAATTCGAAAGTTTGTTACCCGGCAGCCCTGTTGAGATCAGTTGAGGAAATACCAAGCACCGCCCACCAGCCGGAGCACACGTTCTCATTGATCGGAGTTCAAAAGTGACTGACAGCTGCTCGGAGACGGCAAGGCTCCAGCTCAGCTCTGATTGGTTGTTTTCTTCCGGTCTGTGAAATCTTGCAGGTGCCGTTAGGAGCACCGGAGGACACCAGAGGCACCTGATTATTTTCAGATTACCTGTCTCATGCACTATACTGACAGGACATAGTGACTGTTTTATAAAAATAACTTTTTTTTAATCATATTTGCTCCATTTTTACCCACTGCTGCTTTAAATGTACTCACACACTGCCCAAAGCACGCATCGAGATGAATGCTATTTTGTCGTAGTTGTTCATTAAATTAAACATTCCTTCTGCAATTTTCAGGCCGTGTGAAATCAATCTTTAATTCCCGTTTCAGCTTTGGGACTGTGAGCGTTGCCTTGTTTTGCATGTTGGCCATTCGTCAAATGAGTCATGGCTTTGTGTCGTTTGTTTATTTGGATTTATTTCGGGGACGGAAGCAGTTTGGCTGGAGAAGCGGCGTGTTACTTTACGAGCAGAATGTAAAAATCATTCAGTCGTATCAAACGGAAAATGGTGAACGGAGTTTATATATCGGGTTTATAGCGCAATCGTATATCACCGTTTAATGCGTGCTTCTCGTTTTTCTATACACAATTTTGGAAACAAACAGGAGTGGATGAAAAAGAGAGGCATTTTAAGTAGAACAAAATATCTTTCATCAATACACCATCATGTGTCTAATCATGCTGCAGCTGTCCCTATAAATGATGTATTGGAGGTGTAGCAGAAGGTCACCTCTGCAGCCACATGTTGCTGTTCGCCCATCATTTCCCATCACGTTAAACCGGTGCTGTGGTGGTGGTGGTGGTGGTGATCCCATCTGTCTGTCAGGCTATTCTCAGAAAGCTTTTTTTTACCAATTTGACCTGAACACGAGGCCAGCCAACATCCACCCGTGCACACATTCACACACACACACACACGTGTAAATACTTGGGTGCCAAAGTGGCCTGCATGTTGGGGGAATCAAGTAACACCTCCTCTGTCCTGTCCTCTGGGCTCCTCTTCTCTCTCTCTCTCCGTCCTATTTCTTTCACTCTGTTTACTCCACTGACTGTTTCCTGTCCGCACATAAGCCGGATTTATGCTCCGCGGGGTGTTGCAGAGGCTTCGTGCAGAGCCTCCTCCGACGTGCATTTCCTCCAAAAAAAATTTAACCGAACACCTCGGGGGCTGAGATAACAACTAGAGACCACCAACTGGGAATCGGGAGCTGCTTGTGTTTTGTCCCACATGTTTATGATGCAGGAGGAGATTGAAGCGAGATGAAGAAAAAAGGCTCAGCAATGTTCTTGTTTTTATTCCACGCTTGAAGATGTATATTTTGTGATTTTCGCAGAAAGCATCCCCCACCGTGATTATCCCTCTCCGTCACAATGGGAATTAAAGAATGTAAATATGATTACTGTTGGTACATGTTGTACTGTATGTCTCAGTAAATCTAGCTGAACACATTTGCATTTTGCCATCTTCCTGTTTAACTTTCCCATCATGTCTCATCCACCCATGACAAAGTGAAAGATGTGTTGGTGCTACGTCTTTTGCCCGATGTGCCCACTTAAGCCCATTTTTCAGAGCGTTTCATCACTTCTTGTGACGTGCCTACTTGCCTTGACTAATAGTTTTTAATCAATGTGGCTGGAATTCTGTCCAATTTCGCCACCAAATTGAAATCCACCTGCACTCAAGAGGACGTCTATCCGTGTGTGAAGGCAGGTGTGTGTGTGACATCACAGCTGTAAACACACACACAGCCCAATCATTCACCTTCAGCTCTACCCTTTACTCCCTCTTTACACACACACACACACATTAGCATTTAGCTGTTGGCAGGTGTTTGATTCAAGCTTTGTTTAAGGGATCTACCATTGTCAGATTATTTGACAAAGCAAACCACATTATACAATAGTAACCCTGTCTCCTAAAAATTACGCTCCCATACACCTAAACTGCATTCTCAGGCCTCGTCCACATGCACATGGGTATTTTTGTAAACAGAGATTTTTTTCTATGCGTTTTGGCCTTTCGACCAGACCCAAACAGCGTTTTAGCTCATTGAAAAATGTTGTAAAACTCCGGCCAGGGTGTAGATTTTCAGAAACTCTGTTTTCAGTGTTGACATGTAGACAGGAAAAACTGAATTTTTGGCTTGTAAAGTCAGAGTGTGCGCCGTTATCTCCTTTGCGAGGCGTAACTAATGAGGCGACATGTCATGTAACGGCGGACATGGCCAAATAACCTGCTAACAGGACTTTTTACAAGTGCAGTTACTCTTCCACTATATTGAGGAACAGAGGGCTACGGAGGTCACTACTATTTATCCAGTGCAACACTCCCACGACACCGACCTTGAATATGCTTCAATTGTGTTTTTGCATTTTCGTCTGGATGGATATTTTTTTTTAAAACAGTACTTGTGTGTACAGGATTTTTTTTTTGAGAACGAAAAAGGAAAAAAATGCTGTTTACAAAAATACCTGTGTATGTGTGGACGAGGCCTCAATATACATTCCGAGGGAACCGTTCTCCAGGAACACGGTCACAGTTTTAAACACGTGGTTAACGTTGTGAATTGATACAAAACAAAACAAAAACGTGACAGAACTACTTGCTTATTTTTAGGCAATGAAATTACTTGGTTATATTTAATAAAAGGTCATGGTTTGGCTTAAAATAAGTATATTTGTTTCGTAACTTAAGTTACTTTAACGTTTGACGTAAAGTTAAAACAAGTCAACGTTTCGTTTCACACCGGTCACGAACGGCGGTCTCCTGGAGGATTATTTGACTCATCCAACTACCTCCTCCCTATGCGGACTACCACTGACTATCATGACAAACATATTTGGGATACAACAAAAAACAAACAATTCGGGGGAAATGTTTCCCTTGAAAACCTAATTGACAATTCAGTTTTGTTGTTGGGGGACGTAATTTTTAGGAGAGCAAGGTGAGAGGAAAAACTAAGGGTTGAGTGCATATCCCTGCTGTTGTATGTCTGTGTGTTTGCATGTGTGTGTGTGTCTGTGTAGGTGTGTTTGTGTGTGTAACGGCGCAGGTTGCTAACAAAGAGAGTGAGGCAGCCGAGCTCCTCTAAATCAATTTTTAATGGCTTTCTTACACAGGAGAGTGGAGAGATTGGGGCAACACAACACCCATACACCGGACACACACACACACACACACACACACACCTAAGCACATGCCGATAGCTTGACAAATAGGGCCTCACATGTGTTGACAGGCACATGGTGCAAGAATATGTACAGATATATAATTACACATGCATGTGGGTGTGCAGACACGAACTGTACGTAAACACACACACACACACACACACACACGTTGTAAAAGTGTGCATGCGTCCAAAAATACACACATTTCGTTCAAGCATAGCATACAGGCATTTTAATTGTATACTATAATATTGTGCATATTTTAAATTATTGTTATTATTACTATAGTTTACCTACATGTACATATTCAGTGTTGTAGTCTGGTACCACACTCTAACACTAACACTAAAGTTCACTTTTTTTTAACACTAACTCAACTTAAATAGGATATATATGTGATTTTAAGATATGTTATTTGTTCAATCACATCAGTAATGTCACCCAGACTGCCCCCACATGTCCGTAGGAAATGCTTTGGTGAGCAGTTTGTCAGACTAGTCTGAGGTGTTAGATGTGTATGTCAAATTGAAGCACTAACAATGGAGGTAGTTAGTGATCATTATTGTTTTCTCTGGTTTTATGTTGCATCTTCATTACTTAGAGGACATTCAGACAATTCCCATTAATTGGTAGCTAATGTAGAGAGGCACACGAGAGGATGTCAGGGTGGAGTGCCTCACACCCACGGCATTATCGTATAATCACGCTGCAGCTCTTGAAAGTTAATCACTCTTTTATCACACCGTTTTAAAACAAGGTTAGAGCCTACGAAGTGTTTTACAGCAGGTATTTAAAAAATAAAAAACAGTCACACACTACGCAGTGAGAATCAACAGAATACCATTTATTAGAAGCTATCAAGGGTTTCAACTTGATTGAGATTACATACTGTGAAGGTCAGAGAAACAAGAAGTGAGAACTAGACTGAAAGCAGCCGAATAAAACAACTGCTGCTGTGTATATTCAGCTTCCTTTTGAGGAACTCATTGCGTTTCAACCGCAGGAACCATCTAAATTAAGTTCCAGGGACATTTTACGGAGCTTTTTTGCCCCCCAAAAAGGCCCTAATCGGGGGTAGTACTTTCTTGTAGTACAGGAACTTTCAGCGTGGAGTTTACAAGGATGACAGTCGCTGATTGGTCAAACACACACAGCGCCGCTGTTTCAACTCGTACCTCTTCATTCATAAATCAAGAAAGAATACTCCAGTATCGATTTAGGACCATTTTAGGACAATTGTGTTTACCCCGGTAACCACCAGCAGCACTCGTTCCATGTCATGTTGATTTTCGGACTAATTTGCCTAATCTTGGCAGGTCTTTAGACTTCTATGGAAACACAATGGGCAGAAGGAACCTTTTTGTTCCTTGAAAAGTAGTCCCGGGAACCAAAATTACCTGGAACTCCTTGGTGGAAACCTGACTTTTAATGGGTTACGTCAAGTTCATAAGAAAAAAAGGGGCAAATGATAGTATATTTATTGTGCTGTAATGAAAGTATAACAGAAGATAGCACAGACCCACACTGACATAACTCCCCAGAGATACAGTAGCACTGTGATGTGCAGCAATTTTGGTGTGGTGGCCAAAAGTCTGACCTGCAGGTCACTGTGACGCCTTGGGGGTTTAGAGACATTTTTATGAAATAAATGGCTGTGAAACATTCCCTGAGCATCATGCAGATTAAAAACCTTTTACTACTAAAACTTTTAGGCCAAATATATGGTAGGAATTAATTTTCATGAGCTAAATAAAGACTTTAATACAGACACTTTGGCATAGAAGCAGGAAGCGACCCAAACTCTTTTTAGGGCATTTTCGCTGGGTGAGCAGCTTTCACTGGAATACCTGCCATGTTTGAGTACCTCATGCAATTTTAAAACATCTAAGAGAGGTACATCTGGTATATTAGCCATGCTAAAAGAAATCCCAGTATATTTCATCAAGAGGTTTGGTACAAACAGACAAAGAGTACTTAAGTTTCTCTTACAATCAAGTGGCTTGTGGCAGGAATAAAGAAATAGCAATGCCCTGTAGTGTTCCCTATAATATGCATCATACTGTAGAGCAAACCATTCACTGTTTATACCCTGCAGGGTATGTTGTTGTTTTCAAATATTAGAGCCATAAGTATCTTTACAGTGTTAAGGTTTTTTACCCTTGTGTCACTTGAATGGTTGCCTATCTTTTTCTATCTATACTTCTTTCGTGTTTAGCTTTAAATTATGAATAACTAAAAAAAAAATACGCCCCATTCTCTCACCTTCTCCCACTGCCCACATCTGCAAGCTTTGCCCCCAAAACCACAGCCCCAAACATCCCAGTGAATGTGCATGTTGTGTGTATCCAGGAAACAGGTTACGTGCTGACATTTTCAGCATCCACCTCGTCACAGCATTCACCTTTGGCCCCGTCAAAAATGCCAATTAGTTTGAAGGAAAAAAAAGGCAAGTCTGTCCTCATCTGCTGTCTCACTTTGTGTGACATCTTTTTAATTCCAGTCGTGAAAAAGAGATGAAATGAAGTATGTATGTGAGTGAGGAGAAGAGAACTAACACCACAAAACACTTACCTTTTGAGCAAATAATCTCAGACAGCAACAGCCTTATAGCTTTCTGCCGTCAGCCATCCTCGCAAAAAAAATAATCCAAAAATAAAAAAAAAAAGATCTCAAAAAAGAAAATCAGTTAAAAGAAATCCATATATTCAAGATCCTGGTCAAGTGAATAAGAATAATCCTCCTTTTCTGTATAGAGACAATCCCCCCCCCAAGCTTCCCTTCAACCCCACCAATAAATTGTGAAAAAGGAGGGATTGTGTAGGAAAAAAATGAGGGATTGTAGAAAAAAAAAACGAGGTGAAGAGAGGCTTAGAGACACAAGAGAGGAGGGAAGAGAGGATGAGGTTCCGTAGAGGGAGAGGGATGGAGAGAGTTAATCCTTTTCTTCCGATCTATTCCCTATATGAATGATGCGTCCAGCGCCGTCCTCCTGCTCGCTGGCTTGCGCGCAGCCTTGTGCGTCTGAGAGGCGTGAGTGTGTGTGAAAAACAGAGACGGAGTGTGTGTGTGTGAGAGAGAGAGAGAGAGAGAAAGAGAGACAACGGCATTAGGTTGCTGGCGTCACGCGCTTGCCCTTCTGTGTGTCGCTATGTTTGTGATTCCTGCACTCAGCACGCGTCGGAGTGTGTGTGTGTTTATCCACGCATGTACACTTGAGGGCTGTCTTTCCGGTGTGTGTGTGTGTGTGCCCCCACCTCCTCCCCTTCTTCTTCTTTTCCCCTATGTGTGTGCAGTCGTGCATGTGGCAGGGAGAATATGTGTGTGTGTGTGTGTCTTGTCAAATATAGTAACATTAGTGTATGCTGCCTCTGTCTGCCTGCAGCTCTCCCACAGTGACAGAGAGAGGATGAGGGAGGTGGAATACAGAGTGATAATACGAAAGAGTGAAAGCCGAGAGAGAAAGGAAGAAGAGGGAGTAGGAGTTGGAGGTATAGGGGAGGGCGAGAGGAGAAAGTAAAAAGAGAGAGAAGAGGTTGGTTGAGAAAAGGATAAAGGTAGGAGGAGGGACAGAAAAAGAGATGCAAGATAGAAAGCTGTAGCAATAGAGGGAGGGAGGGAGGGATCAGCTGATTTCAGTGAAGATGAGAATCTCCCTCTGCCACATGGGCTTTTCTCCTCCCTCGATTTTTTTTTTCCCCCTTTTTTTCTCCTCACGTCTCGCTCGGCTTTCATTTGCATGTTATTCCCTGTGGCAGCTCTCGTAACGGCTGGCTTTGTGTGTGTGTGTGGAGTATGTTTGTGCATATGTGCTCACATGTTTTAGAGTGTTTATTACTCACATTTGGTGACAAAAAGCTGGTCCTCCTCACAAGGTAAAATAAAATAAATGTTTGTATTATGGTAGGGTAAATCCTCAAGAAATGAATGGAAGCCAATGTAATGTTAGTGTGTTTGTGAGTGGGATTCATTGTGAGAAAGCACAAATGCTTTCTTTGGAAGACACCAGTGATAATTTTCCAGACAGCAACAAAGAGGGAGGGTGGTGGGGGAGAGTAAAAAGGAGTGTGGAGAGGGGGGTATAAACTGGTAGGGGGACCGTGTGTTTGTTTGCACACAGCATATAATTACTTGGCTGCTTCCTTACATGGATTGAATCATAGTTGAAACACACAAACACACACGCACACATTGTGCTGTTAATGAGCATGTGAATCATTTGGCTCAACGGTGCAGCATTTCGCTGCATATGAGAAGCGTGTGAATGTGAAAAATCTGGGCGCACCGGCGCGAGTGACTCTGAGGTCTGACACCCAGGTTGGCAAAAATACACGGAGTCGTAATAATAATCTCCGGACGTACTAACAAATGTACTGTCGAATCTCCTCCTCTCTTTATTATTAGCAAGGAGAAAAACATTCAGGTGGCTTCAGCTTCTCATTTTTAGCCGGCGCTGACACTTTCACAGGTTCAAATGAGCAACGTCGCCGGCAGCAGATCATATCAGCTGTCGCTAATTAACACGAGTTCCATGAGTAACTTTAGGCCAACATTAAACAAGTCTGTTGTCTGTCTCTGCAGCTGGCATCTGAACTCGGCCAAAGATCATTTGTGAGGGAAGAAACTCCCCCTCTGTAACTTCACCGTACAACCACGAGTGTTTTTGTAGTTCCAACAGAGCGATACGTCTTCTCTCTAGTCAACCATGTCATTTCAATTTCAGGAGTCGCATTCTTCCCGTTAAACTTTCATTCCTATAAGCTATCCATAACTTTGAGCCAGGACCTTCAGTATTTGGATCGAGCACCTCGTGAAAAATAAAGTGTTTATGAAGGTGCCGTACCAGCAGTGGGGAAACAAAACCACTCACTTAGGTTTTGGCAACAAAACCTCTTAGTTAGGTTTAGGAAACATCATGGCTTAAAATAAGTACGTAACCATTTACTTGTCACATCCTCAGTATTATAGGACTCTTGATTGGGACATCTCCAGTGTAAGGTATCACCCGTAGTGACAAACACAGAGAATTATGACGCGACTCTGCAGTTCCCCTCCAGTCTACGGAGCATTTTTGCGTCTTTCAGCTCATTGTTTTGGTCTCATGGACTGGAGCTTTACTGCAGTAGGCAGCTGTTTTCAGCAAAAAAGACTGATATACCTGCTGTACACTACCTGTCCAGTACCACAGGCATTTAGCTCCACTGATGTATATACTGTATATAGCCATATACTTCCCTTAGTTTAGTTCCTTATTTTTACGATCTTGCTTTTAATTAATGCCACGTTTTTCTAACATCACTGTTCTTATTTTTATATTTATTTTATCTTTTTTTATGGTTTTATATCTTAAAATAGTTTCTACCATTATCAACTTGTTTTTATTAATAGTTTTTTTTTATATTTCCTATCTCTTTAGGATGCTATTATTTTACTGTTTTCGCCCCTTATGTCCCGTTTTTAATACCTATTTTATTGATTTGTTTCTCTTATGAAGCACTTTGAACTGGATTTTATGTTATGAAAGGTGCCATATAAATAAATTTTATTATTATTATATTAGAATTTGGTGGAGACCAAAACCAAGCAATGAGGACAGTGAATATTACTCATCAGATGGAACTCCACTTGAACGCTAATGCTGTAAATAAGTAATTTTGCGATCAAGTTCACCGTATCAACTTTGTAAGGTGATTATTTTGACATAATGAGTCTTATACCAATCTGAATATACTCATATATTACATTTTAAATAAATAAACTGGCTGACTCCCATAATAAACTGAGTATAGCTCAAAAAACAGTGTCATCTAACTGGTAGTTCAACCAAACAATCAGCCCAGAGTCCAGAATCTCTAACTGGTTATTGAGGGCATTGAACCAGCATAAGACAGGAAATATCATACATTCATGTATTAAAAGAATATGTACCAAAATAAACATAACAATCCATCATAAACTGGATTTCAGCTCATGTCATCCAGCCCTTCTATTCACTAGTGAGCAGCATCTACCTGCACACCTTCCTGAGTTTGCACACATCACTGTCTGTCACCAGCTCCATGGCTTTGCACAGGCCAATTAAAACACTAGACTGGTCAGCTGCCCAACACACACACACACACAAATACAACCCGAACATGAGTCCTCTGGTTTCCTGTCCAAATGTGGGCGCTTGTGCTGGCTTCATTTGTCTTGAATGTACTTCCTGGCAAACAGAAATCCATTTTAGCTGCCAGTAGCTGACTGCTGCCAGTGCCGGCTATATAGGACACACTCTTCAGTGGTAGTTATGAAAGATGATTGGCTAGAATGACTAGAATAGCAGTGAAGGTGCAATATGTTGTTCCACATGAAAGTTTGATTTTGTTGTCTATTATTGTTGAAGGACGTTTTTGTAGTAGAAAGAACATCTGCTTTTATAACAGCAACGGTCATGGCTGTGTGTGTGTGTGTGTGTGTGTGTGTTTTATCCCAAAGGGCTAATTAGTCCTCTAATTAGTCCTGCCCCCTCCTCTCCAGAGTGTAGGGGTCAGTGACAAGGGTTAGCCATGGTGACGCAACCTTTCAGCTGCTGAGGATTTAGTGCCAGGCTCAAGGACACTTTGTATCAAATATAGAAAAAATGTTTAAAGGCCCACACTGTTGAAAAAAGTCAAAATGTATTAAAGGTCCCATATTATAAAAGAGTGAGATTTTCATGTTTTTTTTATTATAAAGCAGGCTTAAGTCCTATATAAATACTGTGAAAGTATCGAAACACTCAATCCACAGAGAAATTCACACAGCCCGTATTCAGAAACTCTGCATTTGAAACAAGCTGTTTCAAGAATTCAGATTTCTGTCCATTCGTGATGTCACGAATATACAATATTTAGATCCTTGATACAATTTTAAATGTAAAACATTATAAATGTGCCCCAGTTTATTCCTGGTTGCAGTGTATGTGAATGTCATCAGCTGACAAGAAGTACACTTGGACCCAAGCTGTTGACTAGCAATGTTAATGCAATTCTGTTGTAATTCCGTCAAAATGCGCTAAAACGGAGCGTTTCAGACAGAGGGTAAATACAGGCATATTCAGGTCAACAGTATGAGGAAAATAAAGGTTTTTTTTAACATTAAAGCATGTAAACATGTTCTAGTAGAAACACAAAATACAAGTATGAACCTGAAAATGAGCATAATATGGGACCTTTAATGTTACTATTTACTTCAGTTTTTGTTGTGCTATATCAGTGGTTGTTACAAATTAATGTAATGTGTTCTTATCAGTAGGTAACCTCTGGGTCTGAAAAGTGAAGCCAATGTCCTCATTGGCTTTACTTTTTGCCTTAACCTTGCATTCTTTCTAATAGCCAGCAGGGGGCTACTCCTCTGGTTGCAAAAAGAAGTCTGATTGTATATGTCTATGAGAAAATGAACCTACTTCTCACTTGATCTATTACCGTTACCACGGCTTTGTCCGGTCTGGGAGTTGACCATGTTTTCGTCTACTTTCGTTCTACTTTCAAGCAATTTTTAAACATTTGGTATCAAATCTCAGACTTATTATAGAACACACTCTCTCACTTTTGTGCACCATCTTTATAGGCTCACTATGCATGATCAGCAGGAGAATTTATTTGCATCAGATTGTGCCGTTGCTTCCCCGTGGAGAGAGTGGAGACGGCAGACCACTCAAAATTCGATCTGCTTCAACTTTGACTTTGATTTTTCAATGACCTTTCAGCGTGCAACAGATGAAATGACAGCTGTCTGGCACCTAACCTGAAAGCAATCCGTGATGGATGAAAAGGACATTCATCTTGCACCCAAAGCCTGTCTTGATCAGCAGGTTCATTTGCTTCTGACTTTTTGTGTTCATCACATAAATCACTAACAATCTTGGCCTCTACAGCTAATACCTCTGATCATGCGTAGAGAGCTTTAAGCATTTAGTAAAAAGATATATGTGGAATTACAGTGCTATTCTAGTGTTGCTATAACCAGAAAATACTCACGTAAATAGCACAAGATGCTGGAAATAATGCGCTCATTGGCTGAGTTTGTAAAAGTTAGTTGAATTCTATAAACAACAGTGTAAAGACTGACCGGTCCGAGCTCCTTAGGCAGCTCCTTCGAGACTTCGGCCACTGATTGAGAGGGAAGAGGTTTTTAACACCAGATAAGAACGCGAGGTGAGCTTGATTTATTCGGTCCTCCAAGGGATGTGTCCACTTTTTCGGGCTGTTTACTGTCTGGCATCGAGGCCTTCTGGCGTAGGGATCCATTGTTAATGCCAGCACCTCCTGCCAAGGCGACTTTTATGGCCCGTTCTGTTCCATCAATGATGCAGGAAATACGTGTTATGAAAAATGATTACTGGCAGTGGTTTGGAGCAAGAAAGTGTATTTTTTAACCTTTCTGCCTGGCTATTGTAGTCTCACCCTGCATTTCTCTATCAGATTTATTCATTCCACATGCAGCTACAGGAGTATTGGTTTATTTATTATCCAGGAGGCATGATTAAATCCCCGCACTCCTCGTTCGTTGCCTCTAATATTGATGATATATGAATTTAAACCCACTGTTGCATTCATTATAAGTTGCTTAGTGAACTATATGGATGTATATCGCCTCTCCCCTTTCTGCAACGGCCCTCGTCCCTCTCTCTTTCTCTCTCCTCTACCACTTCTGTCTCCTCCCTCGTCCCTATCTCTCTCGTTCTCTCTCTATCTTTTTAACACCCCCCACCCTCTCCACCCGCTCTGTAATTTACTGTGCTATTGGGTGAGTGTCAGTGAAGATGAATTGGCTCCAGTCTTCGTATTAACGCCGGGTCTGGCCGGGCACGTTTAGCGCTACAACCACTAGTTCCTGCGCGGAGCAAGTGACTTCAAGGCACCATCCATCAACACACACACACACACACACACGCATAGATTGCATACGTCCGCGGTGCCATCCCAGGAGTCATTGGTGTCATTGTTCCCATACATCAGTGTTTTCTATCATCCGTGAGTTAGGCTCATATTGACCAGACAGTTTTATGGCGCATTGGTCAATATGGTCAATGAGGGTTGCTCCATTAGAAATCAATCATGTTTTAATTCATGCTTTGAAACAATTTCTTTTCCATAAAGGCTTTTGTTTAATGGCCTATTGTATTCCCATTACTTTTCCCTTTTTGTTCATTTATAATAGACTATATATCTGGTTTTCTTGTTTTCCTCAGCTTTAAAGGGCATGTTCATCTGCATTCTTTTCAGTTTTTTTTCAAAAAGGAAATTTAGCACCCACTCAGCTGTTAGCAAAAAGCAGTGACGTAGGTTACCAAAGTAAGCAAATCAATAAATAATGTGAACGTTACTACTAGCTGAGTAAAAGTTAGCTGTGCTAAGTTTGGAAATATCTGAAAAGGTTAGTTCCGATTTTTTGAAGGGGGGTTGTATGTATACTCCCGTGTTCTGCAAAGTAAAATGATTATTTTTGTGAATGGAGTCTGGTGGCTTTGAAGAGAGTGATATAACGGCTTCAGTTCCCTGTCGGAAAAGGCTGTCTGATGGGAGCAGCAGAAAAAAGAATTTTAGCCACCAAAACAAAAATGTATATCATTTTAAATGCCCACTATATTTAGAATATTTTCACTTTACCTCGCTGTCAAAACAGGGACAGGGAACTGAATCCGCTATATCGCTCTCTTCAAAGCCGCCAGACCTGACTCCCTTCACAAAAACGGTATTTTTACCTTGCAGAACATATTTTCTGATCTATCGTGGTAAATCATTTACCTGAAGTAGACAAGGTAGCATGTACTGTATTTTCCAAGTGAATTCAATGGATTGATTTAAAGATACAATAAAATAGACCCTTGAACTTCCTGGAAAAGTGATGCTTTTCCAGGAAAAGGTGCATTGTCAGTGGTGACCTCATGCTGCACTAGTCATACATCTTTTTTTTACAATCCATTTTTTTCTACTTTTCCTATCAAATCAAACACTGCCTTTCGTGCTTAAAAAAACAACAACAAATACTACTCTAAAATTGTGTGAGTGTCCCTTTAAGATGGCTGCTTTAGACAGTGAGAATATTTGAGCTGCCACAACAACAGTGATACACTGGACCAGCAGCCACTCATGGTGATCAGTTATACAGATTATTCCATGTTTCACCTTATTTACAGCCTCGCATTTGCAACGGGATCAAACAACTATATGTCTCTTGCTGTTGACTACTGTACTTATCTTTTTCAGAAATAAGGTCCCATGGTGGTCCAACATAAGGGGCGGGACTTCGCCTCTCTATATACTGTAGTCTGAGCTTGGCTTGTGATACCTACAAACATATGAAATTGGTCATCAAAATGGTTATTTGAGGCTCCAAAAACATTGTCTGGCACTTGCCTTACATCCTAGTTTTTTAAAAATGTGGCTGAGAGTGAATGTAGTGTTTCCCCCTCATTAAAAAAACACAGCACGACCAAAAAATGGGCCCATCTGGGGTCCAGACCTATAATAGTTTAAGAAAGTCAATGTGTGCAGCCAGCCTTGTCCGTTGTATTTCCCCGTAACACGCTATCTGTCACTGCAGGATAAATTAAGTGGTACAGTCGACGGATTATGAAGTGTTTTAGGTGCACACACTCACACACACACACACTAACACACACTCACACAAAGTTTATCCCCTCTGAGAGTCTCATTAATTTGGCCAAGTTGATTTGTTCTGAAAGGCTCTGAATTCATCACAGCCAGACAGATGGTAGAGAGGGATTTCCTAGAGGAGAGACAGAGTGGCGTTGGGCAGACAGGAGACGAGAGGGATGGAGGGGAAACAAGTGGGAAGAGAATTGGTGAAAGAAAGAGGACTAGAGAACAGGGAAGTACAGGGAGTACAATGTAAAAGAGAGGGAGAGAGACAGGCAACAAGAGAGCAAAAGAAGAATCGGGTGAAGAAGAGGGTTGAGAGATAAGTAGGGGAGAGGTGAGCGAGCATCATCTGTCTTTTAGAGAGACAGAAACAGAAGACTAGAGAGAGGGAAGTCGGGGGAGGTGGAGATAGATGTACTTTTCTCTTTATGTTTCAATGTTTCTTTTCTTTCCTTCAGCTTAAAGGAATAGTTCAACATTCTACAAAATATCAACTTAATGAATTGATGATATGTGTTATGTTTACAGCTTGTTTCGCTGCCCTCTAATGGCCAAAAAAAATCAATTAATGCAGGTTTAACAAGATTCAACACTTGTTTGTTTAACCTGTACGCAAACAGAAATGTCAAAATTACAGTTTTTGGTTACAGTACGTGTCGGAACTATTTATTGCAGAACCTAAACATGTATTTGACGACTTGCATTGTAGCTCATTGGGAAGACATACAAACACAAAATGTTGAACTAACCCATTAAAATTCTGATAACTAAGTTCTGCCCATAGACTGTATATAACAAGTGGACGTAGTCACCTTGACATCACCCATCGGTTTGTGTACTGCCGTTTTGAAGCCTCAAGTTTGGAATTTTGGCCGTTGCCATCTTGGTTTGTGCCCGTCTCGAGCTTGTATTTTTGCAACCAGAAGTGACTCGAGAGGGTGGAGCTAAGTACAAACACTGAATATTACATTTTTAGGCGACCAAAATGTTAGAATCATGAACTGAAAAAAACACTGTGAAAGGATTAAAATTGTAGGACGAAAACACGGACAACTCCCAGACCGGACAACGCCGTAGTAGCGACCTGTCAATCACAAGGTAGCCACGCCCTAAAGCATACCCTGCTTTATGGTCTATTTGACTCTAAATGGGACCATAATTTACTAAATGAACATCATGCTGTATTGAAGAAGACTTGAAACTAGCGATTAAGACCATAAACTCATGTTTACAATGTTTACTGAGGTAATAAATCAAGTGAGAAGTACGCTCATTTTCTCATAGACTTCTATACAATCAGACTTAATTTTGCAACCAGAGGAGTCGCCCCCTGCTGGCCACTTCTGCATTGGCTTCACTTCTCAGACTCAAAGGTAGCCCCACTGGTTCTGCCATAATACAATTGGATAAGTGCAGTAATGAAAAAAGGGTGATCCTACACGAAAAGACACACACACACAGCACCATGTTGATCTCCTTTCACATTATAAAAGATTGAGTAGGTAATTGAATTTCACACCATATTAGTGCCTCAAAATGTCACCACTTTAATTTCGTTTTTTGACGTGTGACGAAACAGCAGCCGTTATGAGCACAAACTACCATGTAAACATTCAGAAAAGACGAAAAAGGGCATAGCAGTTTGCAGTCACACACACACACAGGAACATGTTTCTCCCTGTCTCTCCACTATGAATGATTTAGTGAGCGTGCCTCCAACAGGCCTGCTCAAGAAGGCTGTGAAACTAGGTTAGCTTAAGGTAGGCTCTGCTGACTTAGAAGGTCCACACATACATACACCCAATGTCAACAGCATTTATTTCCATTTTAAAGAAACAGGCTACTCATTTAACACCCTGTCACTTCTGTTCTGTCACCTTCGAGACAGCTAAACGAGTCCGACAGAGTCCTCTCCCTACCTTTTTTTAGCTGTGTCAGTAGCTTTCCCAATAATAATAAAAAAAGAACATTAACACAGCTCGATCACTTCATTTCTCTTCTTTTTTTTTATAGTTTAGTGTTTGCTTGCTCCACATGTTACCTGCTTGTTAGATTATTTAGCAGAAATGTGCAGCCTCATTCAGTTTGTGTGATTCCTGTGTGTATATTTCAAAACTAGTTAGCCCGACACGTGCCACCGTTTCCTTTCTTTTAATTGAAAAATATCATGCGGCTCTGCCCGTGCGTGCCCCTTCTGTCTGCATCGTTGACGTTCAAAAAGTTGCGCATGAGAAAGTGAGAGACACTTCTAGAGGGAGAGAGAGAGAGAGAGGAGGAGGACGAGGGAGGGAGGTTGAGTCATCATCCTATCGTCCAATCCCGGGCCTCTGCCTGTTGCTTTGGTAACGTGATGTCAGTGCAGCCTCTGGCGACTCCTCTGAGGTTAGCAAGCTTTCAGCACAGAGGTGTGTGTGTGTCTGTATACTTGTGCCTCTCTCTTGAGGTTGTCACACAAACAACTTTAGTGTAAGGTCAGAGGTCAAGTTTCATTGTTTACCTGGTGTAATAGTCAGGATGTCCTTACTTGTGCATCCATTTGGGTCTTTGTGTTTGAGTATGTGTGTGTGTACTTTCCTGAGTGTTTCTTTGTGTATGTGCATACAGTTGAGTCTTTAAATGGTTCTCCGAGTGCACATTTCTATGTTTTCCTGTATGTGCCGGTGCATCCATTGACTTTGCATGTGTGGAAGTCTGTGCGTATGCGGGCATGTGCGTGTTCAGACGTCAAGGATTTCTATTCAAACATCGTTATAATCAACTGTTGCTGAACTTTTCTTTTTCCTCTCTGAATGGTCGACCAGAATTTGCCATAACTCCTTTTATTGGCTGGATGAGTGTTTGTTGCCTGGCAACATCAGTTTTATTGAACACTCCCCATCAGAAAGTCACGGGATCTCCTCAGGCTGTTTTTTTTTTTTTAACATAGCACTGCTGCTTTTGAGAAACACAAACAACAATTTTTGGTGTTTGAGTTGAAAGGTTACTCGGCTCTGTGTTCGTGGAGTGAGTTTCATTTTTGTCAGGGTCTGTGGGATGGGAGATATGAGTCAGATAAAGGATGCCCTTATCCAGAGTGACTTATAACTGTAGAAATATCCTTTGCCAACATAACAAGAAGAGGTGTAGAGAGGCCAGTTCTTCAGTATGAGAACAAGAACTTTTATCGCCTTACTGTATCTATTTATTTAAACATTTTTGCTCAGTAATTGCCTGTCAGCAAATAGTGACAATAGCCAGTCACAATTTCCTTGTTTAAAAATAAAATAATTAAAAGTGAGAAGCATGTTTTGCAATGTATTGAATCAAAATATAATTGCTAAAAAAAAAAAAAGAGTTGTGTTTACACTATGTATCTATGCGACATATCCTCATACAAGAGTTTGTATTGTATCTTACGAAAAGTTATTCCTCATTTTGCATGTGTTTTCATACGAAATGTCCAGCAACACATGACAATTTCCGCTAGTTACACACATGCATACACTCTTTTCAAAATAAACTTCTGTCTTCACCGGAAACATCTTTGTGAGGTTTAGGCAACAAAACTACTTAGTTAGGTTTAGGAAAAGATCGACTTGGTTAGGATTAGAAAACAAAACTACTTAGTTAGGTTTAGGAAAAGATCGACTTGGTTAGGAATAGGCAACAAAACTACTTGGTTAGGTTTAGGCAACAAAACTTCTTGGTTAGGTTTCGGGAAAAGATTGTGGTTTGGATTAAAATAACTCCGGAAGTGGCGTAACTTAAGTACAGAAGTTACGTGACAAATAAATCAACGTTGACTTCTGGTTTCACACAGGGTACCAACACCGGTCTCCTTGGAGAAAGTCCGGTGTTTTTAGACCCACCCATCCACCCCTACCTGATCACAACACGTGGATTACATACAAGTTGATTTTGTGGGCTATATACGAATTATAGCGCATTACTTTTCTTAGGTATAGCTACGAACGGTGTATGAGAACAGCCCGCACTAAGCAGTCCAGCATTACTGACAGTTTACTTCATTGAGATCAATGTTTTGCCACTCTGCATGCATTTTCCATTCTGGACCCATGCACGGTTAATTAAAAAATCAAAAGAGTGAAATGTTTATTATTTACCAATCACAGTTGGAACACTTTGGACTAAGACTGGCAAAGACATTTTTTTTTTTATTTGACAAATACTATAAGTCTCCTGATTAGCCAAAACCAATTTCAAGGAATGAATGTGTTCCTGCAATAATCATTCGTCAACAGCACATCATAGCAATACAATTATATTCTTACTGTATTATATCCTTTAAATCAAAAAATCCCTTTTTGCCCTTGCCATTATTGCCGTGTCAGCATTTCTTATTCATGCAGCGCTCTTCTCAGTAGTGAGCTTTAATGGTGTTTGTCATCTTTAAGTTGTTTTTCTGTCTCTTCTCTCCGCTGTTGTTAACAGCAATATTTTGTGCAAATGGACTAAACCTAAAGCTTACGTATCAATTAATAATACAGGACAGCAAAGGACATGCAAGATGCAGATTACAATGTGAGGCGTATTGATGACAGATGTCGAGACCTTTGGAAACATTGATGGTTAAGATTAGAACGAGGGGAGAGATTCAGTTTTCACAGGGTCAAACGGTCACATATTAAAGAGGATATGAAGAAAGAGAGAGAAGAAAGACGTGGTAGAAATGAGAAAAAACTGAACTACCTCTCACTCTCTTCCATCTTCCTGATGAATGTTTGGCATTTGTCGATAAAAACTATAATTATGTGCTTTGTGTGTTTGTGAGGGAGACAAGAGAACACAAATGACATTTCTAAGTGAGAAAGCTGTAATCTCTGTGCATGTTTGTTCGACTGTGTCTTTGTCGGTGTTGATGTGTGTGTTTGTGGGTGTACCAGAAAGAATAAACGAGAGAAAAGAGAATGAAGAGAGACATGAGAAGTCTTTGACATTTGTTCAGATAAACAGTAATCTCGTTGTCCACAATCACTTCAAATAGAAAACACACACTTTTAAGACCTCAAACTAGGAACAAAATACCTTCAAATACAGATTTTGTGAATCAGTTACTCTCGCTAATATCAAGCCCACACACAAGTGGAGAGTTTTAAATGCTTACACAGCTAAGAAAATGCTTCCCTCGAGATCATTTTGTGCAAACGTTTATGAGTTAAACACGAAGAGCCTCAGAGGATTCAATGGTCCAGAATGCAATGCAAAGACATTGTGTTTCGAGGATGAGGTTTGAATAACTTCGCTTCAGTAACCTCACTGTACAATATGTCCTTTGTTACATAATCACACAGCATGTAACCACAAAAGAGTTTTTTGGTTCGCATTGATGATCACAATTAGCAGTTAGAAAATCATCTATGGCCAGATTATGTACGACAGTGTCTGCACCAATTAGAAAATGAAAGAGTCACTTAATACCCCATGAACAATCTTGTATTTGTTGATTGTACTCCAGAGTGTGTCAGTACAATGTGACATCACTGCAGGGTGTCATCAGTGATGCTGGTGGTGGTCAGAGGTAAAACAGACTTAAACCTTCTCATATACCCTTTTTTCACCATAATTACTGTGTATATGCTGTTTTTTTTTAAACACGTGAAACCACTAAAAAATAGGCAATAGACTCCTTTCCCATTGTCAGTAGACGAATATGCCTTTCTGTTTTTTTTCTGGTGTGTCATGTTCAACGTTACGGACGTGGTGGCCGGTTCCCATTGTTTTGAAAGTCACAAGTAAATCTCAATTCTTTGCACTAAAGTCACAAGTCAAGTCTCAAGTCAAGAAAGGCAAGTCCCAAGTCAAGACTGACATATTCAAAGTCAAGCCTCAAGTCCTAAACTTGCGTTTCGAGTCAAGTCATAATGTGCTCTTCACCAACATTTTAACAGAGTAATAATATATTCAATTTATAAAAAGCACGATTGCTTTTGAAGTTGTTAAAACTAGTGCGACTGAACTTAATCATAAAAAAAGATCTGGGGAATTACGTGCCGGGAATGAATGTCGACTGTCAGCCAGATGTTAGTGGGTGTCGGTGTTTTTTTTTGTCCAGTGAGAGAGATAACAAGGGCAGTCGTAATGTTATTATTACCAACAGGAACGATGGCCAAAACTACAAAAAAGAATAAAAAACTTTAATAAACCGTAATTATCTTCTAAAAAAGGAGGTGTGAATTTTAAATTAAGAGCCAGTTCTCACACAATCTAAAACACACATACACCCCTAACTCTTTGTTTTCCTCTCCACACCTCCCACCTCTCTAACGCAAGAACGAGAAACACACACATACTCTCATGCACGCTCACACACAACCATTTGATCTGGCTCGCTCTATTATTGATAGCCGCGCTTGGTTGAAACGAAAAAGGGTTTCCAACTCATAACATTATTAAAAATCAATTCATCCTCTTTCATCCCCTCTGCCTTTTGTCTTATCCTTTTCCCGTCCTCCCTCGTGTCCCACCTCATCCCTCCATCAGTCTCTCTCCACCTGGGCCACCTGACTCCATTACATCAATTAATCTCTTCCTTTGATTACAATCTCTGTGCTCTACTGACGGCCTTTCTGTCTGTGTGTGTGTGTGTGTGTGTGTGTGTGTGTGTGTGTGTGTGTGCGTGTGTATGTGTGTGTGTGTGTGTGTGTGTATGTATCCTTCACTCCTTTGGTCTTGGACTCTCTTCTTGTCTCTCTTACTTCCTTTGCCCTCTTTTTCCCTTTAGTGGTTATTATATCTGCTTCACACATCCGTTACTAAAGCATGCTGCTACCCAGTGTGCGTGTGTGTGTGTGTGTGCGTGTGTGTGTGCGTGTGTGTGTATACGTGTGTGAAAGAGAAACAGAAAAGAATGAAATGACCTCGTCACTAGCGGCCTTATTTTCAGTGTCCCCTCCGTGCCCAGAGACTTAGCCATTGTGCCAGTTTAATTTATTGACTCCGTTTGCGGGTGTGTGTGTGTGTTACAATATATTTAGCCTCGACTCCAGGGTCTTGCTAAGGGAACCATCAACACCGACTCTGCTCTCTGGTCATTTAGCACAAGCTGACCTCCTGTGCCACCTCGGCACAACACACACACACACACACACGCACACGCACACACAGCCAGACTCGCTAAACGATGTCAAAAATGTGTGAACACACGCAGGATGGCCATTTATAGAGCTGCACAGTCACCATACTCTGTTTCAACCAAATATACAACTTGAAAATAGATAGATAGATAGATAGATGGATAGATAGATAGATAGATAGATAGATAGATAGATAGATAGATAGATAGATAGATAGATAGATAGATAGGTAGGTTAGATATTGCCTTCCCTCTCTCCTCCTTTTCCCACCATCCTTATCTCTCTTCCTCTCTTTCTTCACAGTCTGTCAGACACTTGACACTCTCGCTGCCTCATTTAGCAAAAGGCCAGTAAGCTGGTCACCTTTCCCTGTCTCTTCCAGTCTCTCTGTTCAATTATAGTAAGCTTTAGTGGCAGGACTATGCAGCCCTGGTTCCTAAAAGAAAAAATCATGTTTAATAGCTGCATGTATTATGTTCACACTGGTAACTTTTTCTCGGGCCCCAAGTGCTACATTCTTGTAGAAAAGTCACGAGTCAAGAGAGCGGTTGAGGTCGACAGTGGGCGTACAAAGCACAAGACAGGCAGCGTTAACTGTCTTTCTAAATGTATGTAATGTAATGTAACCAGTGGGTAACCTCCGAGTCTGAAAAGTGAAGCCAATGCTGAAGTGCCTTAAACTTGCATTCTTTCTAATAGCCAGCAGGGGGCGACTCCTCTGGTTGCAAAAAAGAAGTCTGATTGTATAGAAGTCTATGAGAAAATGACCCTACTTCTCACTTGATTTATTACATCAGTAAACATTGTAAACATGAGTTTATTTTGGTCGCCTAAAAATGTCATATTCAGTGTTCGGTTGTACTCAGCTCCACCCCATCGTGTCACCTCTGGTTGCAAAAAAACGAGATGGCGACGGCCTAAAACCAAGACGGTGACAGCCAAAATGACGAACTTGAGGCTTCAAAACAGCAGTCCACAATCCAATAGGTGACATCACGGTGACTACGTTCACTTCTTATATATACAGTCTATGGTGGCAAATTAATCCAGCATTTGTAAGAGACAGGGTTGCAAAGGCATCATTTATTCAGAATATACCCGGTTACACTTCATTTACATCATTATTTTCCAGGCCTCAAGGGCACATTTTATCTTTGTTTATTTGTAATATACTTGACCTGCATTCAAATCACACAGCCCGCATTAAAAACGTATGAAATGCTACATGTATAATGATTTTAATTCCTGAGACTACAATGCAGTAAGACTTTGAGTCTTTGGTGCTGTTTACCTTTGTTCCCCCGTTTCCTTCCTCACACATACCTTCCTCCCATTGTTCACAGTTTCGCGTCCCTCCGTCTCTCATCCCTCGATCTCGTTAGTGTAATAACCAATTAACGCCGGCTCTAGGTTGCTTCAAATCTTTTTTATTTATTTCCTCATTAATTCATTTCCTGTTGAAGGCGCACTCCACTGTGATTGGCAGCTCACGCTAATTGCAACTCAGACTGTGAGGCACACACACACACACACATATTCAAGCCCATGAGTGCACACACTCTCAATTGTATGCATTCAAGGTCATGCATCTTGTGTACATGCTTGTATGCAAACTGAACAAATATTGAGAAGTGCTTGCTGCATTATGGGAAAAAAACATCTATTACAGCACACACACACACACACGGAGGGATCAGTGTGATGGTTTTAATTAGATTTGGCCTATCAGCCTCCAACTCAGAGAGGAAGAGAAGGCAGATTACTGCTGCCCTCCATAATGGCCTTCCAACACTTTATCTGAGATTATGGTGGAGAGAGACAACCTCAAGGTCACTAGCATTATCGAGGAAGAGGAGATGTGTGGAAGAGGGTGTTTAAATACACACGGTTGTCCATACCCGTTTATATAGTAAGTCCATTTTAACACTTTTCTGACATTTCCGAACAGCCGTCCTGGAGCCGTTATGAGCCGTATGAACAGATAAACAGCTCCCCCAATCAGCTAAACAAACTTTTCTGTGTACATGACTGATTACAGGCTGATTACTGCCACGATTCAGAATGACGACTGATTTTCAAGAGGTTGGACAGAATCAATGACACACGCACAAACACAAAGCAAATACGCACACAGGCGCTCACAAACTAAAAAAGACACACCCTCAGGCGGAACATGTCAGAGCCTTTTTCCTTATAATATCCAGACGGATCCCCACGAGTATGTACAGCTCAAGGTTTATTCTTACTCTCGGCGATCCATTATTCATCACCTAATAGCATTTTACAAGCATAATTGAGTGAGCTGTGTTGAACTTTTCAGCCTATGGACTAAGATGAAATACCCCTGACCATTTACCATACCAGTGGATTTAAGTTTAGCTACAATTTTCAAAGGATACAGTTTTATATTTCTTGTGTATTTTTCTTCTGCTCCAGGCAGCCATTGTTTTGTTTTTTTCTTTCATTTTCGTTACCTAACAACAATAATGTAATTTCAAGGATCACCTATTATACTTATTTTCAGGTGCATAGTTGTGTTTTGGGTTTCTACTCGAACATGTTTCCATGCTTTTTAATGATCAAAAAATGCTTTACTTTTCTCATACCGGCTGTGCTGCAGCACCTCTATCACCCTCTGTCTGAAACGCTCTGTTTGAGAATTCTGTTTTTAAAATTGCTTTTGGTTGGCAAGCTAAACATGTCATAGGTGGTTGGGATTTTCCTAGGGAAATAAAATCCTAGCTACGGCTCTTATGGTTTGCAAAGTGATAACTGTGATTAGGAATGCAATGATCTGGATTAGTATCGGTCTCCAAAAAATAACATTCCCATACAACTAACTGTATTATGTCGCAGATTCCATTTCTCTTTGACGTATCACAAATACATTTGTAAGTCCGCAGACGGCCGCAGCGAGGGCGAACAGACACCGCACTCACCCCCAGGAGACCGCTGTTTGTGTCCCGTGTGAAATGTCGTCATTTTAAGCCAAATCATGAGGTTTTTTTTACAAATCAGGAGTTTTGTTGCCTGATCCTAACTAAGTAGTGTTGTTGCATTTTTTATTTTGTTTTGTTTCAATTTACAACGTTAACCACGTGTTTAATCTGTTTAAAACAGCGATCGTAATCCAGTAAAAGAACTCCCCAGAACGTAATTGAGAATGCACTTTAGCTTTATGGGAATGTCATTTTGTGGGAGACAGGATTGGTCATGACACAATCCACTTTAAATATTGCTTCTTTGTCAATGAAATACAGTTTGCCGTTTCCAATATTAAATTTGTTCATTCAGTCATGTCGGTGTGCCAACCAATTTTTTTAGTGTCACAGTAATTCCCAGATTTATGCTTCCTTATATGATTCCATTGAGTTGCATGCAGTGAGGTATACAGATGTTAAATTTGGGGAAAAGAGAGCACTGGTGTTGAATTGATACTCGGTATCGAGAGATACTTGAGTTTTAACATATCAAAATTGATATTGGGAGAAAAATGGGGAGTGCAGTAATGAGAATGGGGTAAGACTTAAAAAACTGCTGGTATGGTCCTCAAACGTATGGCTGATGTCTGACAATAAATGCATTTAGTGTTACGCCTCCAGGGTGTACAGGCCTTTACTCTGTCCCTTCCTCTTCCTCGTCCTCTTCCGCCCTGCAACCAGACCTAAAATGATCAACCCGTAAACTAATCTCCATCATAATGAAGCCACCTGATGCCATTACAGTAATTATTCAGCTCTGTGTCGTCATTACAATACATGCTGATGTGCATGTGTGTGGCTGGGTATTACATAGTGCATGCTGTATACAGCGTGTGTACCTATATGTGCGTTGTGTGAGGGGAGTTGGGTGTGTGTTTTATATGTGCTCTGTGTATTGTGAGAACCGCGGAGGCTTTCCCTGTGTGGCTGTAAAAAGCACGCTGGGAAAAGAAAAAAAAAACGCTGAATCTTTGATGCTAATATGAAGTGTCATATCTTCCCTCGCAGTGTGTGCGTATTTTGTCGTGTGTGTGTATACAGTGTGTGCGCACTGAGAAACTTATGCAATTACACTTCCTTTTTTGCATTACCACGCCGACTAAAATGCTGATGGACGTCCAGCCCTAAGCTGACACAAGCAATCACCCGGCCGCCGTGTGTGTTTATGTGCGCGTGTGAAACATGTACTAACGCACACTAATTCTTGGCTTAATGTGTTGTGACTGAGAGTGCTGTGTTGTAGAAAGAGGTTGGAAACGCACACACACACACACACACACTGTCTGAGAATAGTCAGTTCACACAGCGGTACTGAAGCTCAGAAGGCCAGTTACTGTAAAAGGATTTTCATAAGTTGAGTTCTGAAGGCAGAGCTGATCTGTACAGCAGGTCCTCTTCTACTCCTCCAGCCTGAGAGCTGAGAGAGAGAGATATCGTCTCTCTCTCTCTCTGGGACATTAACCGGCTCATTAATGTTCTTTCTTCTAAACTGCTGGAATTAAAGTTTCCTCCCCCATTTACATTCTACTATTGCTGCTACAACCATTACTTCTAAAGGAATCACTACTTAAAGTGAAAATATTATCACAGCAGTGCTGTCTACGACCTCAAGTGCTGTTACTAATACTATATATGTCTCCTACTAGTAATATTACTACTACAATATCAAAACTGATCACACAATTTAATTTAATTTAATCTTCATATCAGAGAGAAGGGATTGTAGCATTAGGAATCTTACTTTTTCCAGTTTTCAATTGTATCGTGAGCAAAGCATATCTTTGACCTTGGAAATAGAAGTTTGGCCAAAAAAAACACGTAAAACTAAAGGTCCACTTATTAGCTTTATTAAGAGCTTTCAACTGTATCACGTGTACAAACTCCATCAGCTGATAAAGACTGTGTGATTTGGTTAAAAACTGCAAAAAAAGCAGGAAAAAGCAGTTAGTTGAATGTTGTCAAATTAGAAATCTTGCCAAAAAAGGAAAGAAAAAGGAGTTGGTTAATGCTTTTACTGTCTATACTGGTTGCAGGAGATGTGTGTGACATGAATGCTTTTGCATATTGTTATCTTTATGCATAAAATTAAATTTTCTGACCGAAAATGCGATAAAAAATAACACGATAGATATAGAAACTCACATGAAATTTGAGTTACACATATAATATATACAATAGGACTGTCAAAGTTAACGCTGCTTTCGCTGTTTACTGGTTGCATTAGATGTGTGTGACATGGATGCCTTTGCATAATATTACCTTCCCAATCTCTTTTCTGACAGAACATGCTATAAAAATGCCACGATAGATATAGAAACTCACATCAAATTTGAATTAACACATATAATATCACCAAGAGAGGTGATAGAAATCTAGAAGCTGTGCATCTTACAAACTCTGCAATCCCAAGAATAGAGAATGGATATAAAGGTAGAGAGTGCAATAACAAAAGACAGATGATATTACTGGAAAGACCATGCTGTGTATAGCCACAGGTGGTGTACATTGTTTCCTTCATGCCTCCATGTCGTTGCCATGACACTATCAGCGTGTGCTAATAATGTTTGCAGTGGACGTTTGCCTTTAGAGAGAGGCGCTTTTCTCAGTTGTGGAACATCTGTATAGCAGAGGTGTTTCCCTTCCTCTATCCATATACTGTATACTGTATGTGTACACTACATCTGCCACATCCTCCACTCTATCTTCTCTTCCAACTTATCCATTTAACTCTATTCATTTTTGTGTACAGGTTTATTTTACTGTACTTAATTCACCTTTCTCTCTCTCTCTCTCTCTCTCTCTCTCTCTCTCTCTCTCTCTCTCTCTCTCTCTCTCTCTCTCTCTCTCTCTCTCTCTCTCTCTCTCTCTTTTCTGCAGCCATCGGTGTCCAGATGAGTCTGGATTTGATGGAGTCCAAATTCTGGGCCATTGCAGCACAGGTCAGTACATACAGGCTGATGCAAGTGTTCTCCTCTGTAACGGTTCTTGCAAATATTTGGGTCTCTCTCCACAGGCTGTTCTCATACCTCGTTCATAGCTATAGCTACGAAAAGTAATACACTGTAATTCCTATATAACCCCCAAAAAAATCAAATTGTATGTAATCATGAACCAGGAAGTATAAAGATCGACAAACGCTGCGTAGGGAGGAGGTCGGGGTGGATTGGTTGGGTCTTAAAAACACCAGACTTTCTCCAAGGAGACCGGTGTTTTTTCGTAATCCCGTGTGAAACCAGAAGTCGACGTTGATTTATTTGTCACGTAACTTCCGTACTTAAGTTACGCCAATTCCGGTTTCATTTCAACCCGAACCACAATCATTTAACCTAACCCTAACCCTAAACCATACTAAGTAGTTTTGTTGCCTAAACCTAATTAAGTCATTTTTTGCCTAAACCTAAATAAGTAGTTTCGTTGCCTAAACCAAACTAAGTAGTTTTGTTGCCTAAACCCAACCAAGTCGATATTTTCCTAAACCTAACCAAGTCGATCTTTTCCTAAACCTAACCAAGTCGATCTTTTCCTAAACCTAACCAAGTCGATCTTTTCCTAAACCTAACCAAGTCAATCTTTTCCTCAACCTAACCAAGTCGATCTTTTCCTAAACCTAACCAAGTCGATCTTTTCCTAAACCTAACCAAGTCGATCTTTTCCTAAACCCAATCAAGTCGATCTTTTCCTAAACCTAACCAAGTCGATCTTTTCCTAAACCTAACCAAGTCGATCTTTTCCTAAACCTAACCAAGTCGATCTTTTCCTAAACCCAACCAAGTCGATCTTTTCCTAAACCTAACCAAGTCAATCTTTTCCTAAACCTAACTAAGTAGTTTTGTTGCCTAAACTTAACCAAGTTGAGCTTTTCCTCAACCTAACCAAGTAGTTTCCTGTGAAGATGGTAGTGTATTTTGAAAAGATATCATACAAACTGTTGTATGAGGATACGTCACACTCCAGTAGGTCATTAACAAGTACAGATCTTCAACTTGTGCGGACATTTCACTAAGTTTGATTCCAAAATAAGAACTGTGACACTGACATAAACTCCATAAACTATATAAGCTGACTTCTGGCTAAGTTATCAGCTATTTACAACTTTTTGCTTTCAATTTAATGCATGCCACCATCTGAAAAACAAAATCATGAATCATGAATGTGAGGTACCACTGTGCATTGTTTGGGAATTAAAGCCTGTGATTAGAGCATTATTGCTTTAGTTTTTTTCCATGTTAGATTTATAGTTGTTTTTATTTTTTAATGCCCACTATAAAACAAGTTAATTGTAGCTCTACACCGGCACTAATGAGAAATGTCTGATATATTTATGGTTATGGCTGTTATATTGAACAGTGCTTGTGGAATACAAACAAAACAACGAGCTGGTTGTTCAGTTACTGAGGAATAATACTAACCCTTCTCTAAATAATGACCCCTGCTGTATCTCCTGAAGTGACCAGTTTAAAAATTCATCCATATCAACCATTTAAAAGGTTGCGTTCCTGATTTGACATTCAAATTTCACATTTACACTTTAGGCATTAACCGAACACCAAATCCCTGTGTTTGAATAAGTCCCTGTTCAATATCTTGCTCAATATAAGACATGGCTGTTGATTTAACCCGTGGCCTCCGTCCTATATTCAGGAATATCCCTCTAAAGCACCAGACCGTTCTGACACCAGCTATTACTATATTACTGTAGGAGTAGAGGATGATTATAGGTTCTTCCTCTGCTACATTAGTTGGTAATTACGCAGTGTTTTCCATATCCCTGCAACGGCCTCTAAAGGAGGGATTACCCTGCCGAAAATATTATTTTGAACGATTAAATGTCATCATTAGAATAGCTGATATTTTGTGTGCTGCTCAGAGAGTTTCATCAGTACCAGTTTCAGTGGAGGAATTTTAGTATCCTTTCATTTCTTCCACACCTTCAAGGAAAACATATTATGCAGGACAACTTGCTTAATTTGGCGTAACACCTTTGCTGTAGCAGGTGTTTGATAGCTCGGCCGTTCCTCTCCTCCGCTCTCGAGGCTGTAAATGACAGCAGTTAAAAGAGCATTAAGGGCTGCTGGCTAGCCATCAAATGATGGATAGCCACCATGGCGTGGCTCGGCAACTCCCGAGTGTGAGCGTGCGAGCGTGTGTGTCTGTGGAGGTGTGAAGGCAAGAGTACCGTATATGTGAATGTTAATGCGTGTCATGTTGACAGGGACCATATGCATGACCATCTGCGCACAAGTGTGTTGTTACGTCCATATTCATCAGCGAGGAACTCATTAGCAGCATTAGCAGTAGCCTTGTTATCCACTAGATTTATGCTGGACGTAAACTTCCATCCTCATGCACTGTATTCACCTTCGACTTCCTCTCCTACTGCCTAAATTCTCAATTTTCTCTCCTCTCGTGTCCCCTCCTTCTTCTCAATTCTTCCCCATTTTTCCTTTTTCATCCCCTATGCTCCCTCCTTATTCCCTCATCTTCTCTCCTCAACCCCCCCGCCCCACCTAGGTAGGTTAAATAATCGTATTATCTTTCTGTCATGTATTCACCATCAAGCATCTTTATTTCATAGGTTTTTTTTGTGTGCTCCTCCTGACTGTGTATGTTCTTGTGCGTCCATCCATGCACACACATGAGTGTCCTCTCTGTGGTCTATTTTAAGTGTTGAGCTTAAGATACTGTACCGACTGTACGTCCTGAATGACGTAATATTCGGGAGGAAGCACAATAAATGGTCACATGGCAACCGGCTGTCTACATAAAAAGACTTCTGCCAAAGAGGGTGTCATGTCAAGTGTTAAAAGAAAGCAACTATCTTAGATTACATTTGGATCTTCGCCCATGTTGCCTTTTCCATTGTGTAGCAGTAAATGTGTCATGAGCACTTAATTTAATTTATTGTGTTTATATATTGGGAATGATTCACGCATGCATTAACAAACATTGGTTTTCCCAGATTCTCACACTACTCCATCATCAGGTGTTTGCGAGAGAACTATCTGAATCACAATTAACAAAGAATTGATTTGCTTTAATTACTAACAACATCCAATTAGCTTCATCTTTATGTGTTTGAGAGAGGTGATCATTGCAAACAACTCAGTTACAGTTAACTCAGAGTTACATAAGTGAAGGAAACCCCATCTGACCTTGCAGCTACAGTATATAAGGTTAAAATAAGATGTTATTAGTTGATGAATTATGAATAAGTGGGGGTGAGAATAAAGCATGAGCTGCCATCTAATAGGAATCAGTCAGGACGTTAATAGGAAAATGTTCTGACGTCTCTGTACAACACACTCTTTTATATACTGTCTCAGTGTGTGTGTGAGTGTGTGTGTGTGTACGTCCTTGGCGTTTAAAAGTTGCATAATGTTTTGAAAGAGTGAGAGACAGTGAAAGAGAAAGAAATGAATCGCCTTGCTCCACTGACTCATGCTCCCACCTTTATTAAATCTACAAACCCACAGTTTTCTAAAGATACATCACATTAAAACATAGTGTGAATCCTCCCATCGCTCAGAGTCCATTGCTGCTATATTTTGTCTGACAGCGAGTGGAGATGCTGTGAGAGTCTGTGAGATGATAGTAATGAGAATCAAAAGATGATAAATTTTTTGCCATTGACATCTTGGCGTGCTCTTTATCTCACGGACAAAACTCAGCTGGTCTTCCTTTCTCTATAATCCCATATTTGCTAACTTGCATACTGTTTCTCTGTATGTGTCAGCACTCCACTGCAACTTCTGAAATGAAAGTATATTAGTAAGTACTGTAATTATTGCAGTCAAAGAAACAAGAATAGTTTATGGTTTCATGAAAAAATATCTTCAGAAATAGCCTTATAGCGAAGCTCAGTATAGAATAGTGATTATAATGCTGTAGTGTGAGTTGCTTAATCTTAGTTCAAGTGTGAATGTGAGCAGACAGCGGGATTATCAGTCGCGGTGGGAAACCGTTCGATTGAGGTTCAGGGAAGAATGAGAGTGATAATTGATGCTCTCACCGTCTCCTGGAGCTCCCAGACGAGACACATTTACCAACACAGGATCTGCTGGGGGAACAGCCTCTTACATGCTGCCCACATTTACAAATCTGGCTCTGATGTTAGAAGTAAAGAAACTGGATGAGACATAGAATTGTTGCTTATAGAGGTGATAACACACATTAAAACAAAGAGAGGGTGCAAGGCAGTTAACTGTGATGAACAAATTGGCGGTTTTGATTTTAATTAATTTGTGGCGTGATTCAGTCCATCTGGAAATGCAACTGAGAATAAACTCAAGTTTTTGTAACGTGACAGCGTAACGTGACAGCGTAACGTGACAGCGTAACGTGACAGCGTAACGTGACAGCGTAACGTAACACTGAGTAGCGACGTAACACAATGTAATGTAACAACCATAACAACTGCCCTTAGTGGACTTTCTTATGTAACGTGTAACAAGCGTAAACTCAGCTTTCTTCTGGTTTCACTCTAGACACGAGCAGCGGACTCCTGGATGCAAGTCCTGTGTTTGTTTGACCCATCCACCACTACTCCCACCAGTCTTTGGTGGACTTTCTCGCTCTTTATACTCGTTATTATACCACATAACTTTCAATAACAGCCGCTCCATATTGGCTACAACGTCACTTTCTCTGCGCATCGCTCGTTGTAATACGCCGCTTGCTCTTCTGACCAAATGCAAATACGTTCAACATATCCATGGTTTGCAGAAATGTACAATGCCAACATTTTTTCCTGGCGACAGGCTGAATAAGCAATCTTCAGTAGGTTGTTTCATTGTGACCTATGGGGTTTCACTAGTAGGTATTTAGGCTTGATTTGTTTACGCAATTAGCAGAAACAGATGATCTAGTTTCCCACAGTTTCCTCATCAAGTCGCGCTACGTACCAACAGCGTGTGGGGAAGGATCATCATCTCTGTCAGTCCACTCGCTGAGTTGCAGTTTATTTCAGGAGGCAGCGATGGGAAGCGGAGAGAAAGACTGACACGTTGCTGCAATAGGATTGAAAAGGATGATAGATTGTCTCATTCGCACATCGACACGCTCTATATAGCCTGACCATGATTCTAAAGACATATTGTCCACAGGCGCCAATCCACACATGCACTGGACATAAGATGCGACCATAAAGTCATGAGGGGAACTATTGACAGTCTGACTCATGACCCTTCCACTGATGAGGGAAAGTGTTTGGAGGTGAAATTTTTGATAGAGAACTTCCCCTTTCCACTTGCAAAGGCAGTAAATTATTATTATTATGGATGAAGCACCAAACACTTAACTGCAATAGGGGTGTAAATCCCCAGAAGCCCCACGATACGATATTATCACGATACTTAAGTTACGGTACGATCTTATTGCGATTTTAAACATTTTGAGATATGCTATTGCGATAAGATATATGCGATTTATTACCTTTTTTCAACTGCAAATTATGCAGTTTGTCAACATCTGTTTTATCTAATAAGATACAGTTTTCATTCACATATCTTTAGAGGTCAGAGGTCAAGTGGCCTCCTTGAAAATGGCCATGCCCGTTTTTCCTCACCAAAATGTACCTTAAATTTGGAGCATTATTTAGCGTTGTTCCCACAATCTAACATGACATGATTGGTACCATTCGATTCCTTATCTAGTTTCATATGATACCAGTATCTTCCTTTAAGACTAACCCGCTACAACCTCTGAAAGACAGAATAGCGGTCGGATTGTTAAGGGGTTAATAGTTTATATGATGAAAGATCGATACTTGATGTCTGTGTATCTAATCAAATTTCCCCCCCAGCTCTAAACTGCAAGTGCTTCGATTAAAATGTTCAATGATTTGTTAAATTTCTCCAGGCCTGCTTGAAAATCTGTTAATTAAATTTATAAAAATCGGCATTCATGAAAAAAAAACATCTGCAGTCTTTTGTCTTTACCCAACATGTGCTCTTAGATGATGTATGGCCTGTTTTCAACAGCAGTCTAACAGCAACACAGTGAGACAGTCTAGTCAGTGCATTGGCTTACACATCATTAACTGAAGTAATGTTTCTCTCTCTTCTTCATGTTCTCCTTTTCATCTCTCTTGCTTTCTCTTTTCGCGTCTCCTCAGCCAAATGACACAGATGTAAGTATGCACAAGTCTCCTCATTTTTCAAAACATCAACTCTACTTTTTTGCACAGAACCACATTTAACATCTTCAGCGCCTGCTGAAGCGCTGTGAAGTCAGCTTCACACTCCAGTTAGAACAGATTACACACAGTCACAGACATCTTGCTGCAGACACTCAGGAGCCCATCACAGGTAGACGAATCACACGCAAATTAACACCTTCTCACTACCACCGATGTGTTTTTTTTCACACACACACACACACACACACACACGTACAGATGCACTTGTCGACACTGACACATGTTCGAGCATAACACCTCCACGGAGAGGACTAACAGGGTGTTTGACTCATTTCCTCACATACACAAACATGCCCTCCATCAAACGCACTTACTCATCAGATAATAACACGTATTACACCTCCATTCACTTTCACCTATATTTTTATAATCCTTTTCTCCTCTCTCTCTCTCTCTCTCTGTCTGCCTGTCTATCCTCCAGTGCTCTGATACAGATGGGATTTGTCCTCTTCGGTGTGACAGCTTTGTGAGTATATCTTTGGCTGTCTGTCTGATGTGAGGTGAATATGAATTCTCAAGCGAGCGTGAATTGAAAAAGTAAAAAAAAAATTGTTATCTTGTGTGACTGTATGGAGCCACAAAAAGTAAGAAATTGACTCATAAAGCTTTAAATATGAGTCTTCATGACTTGAATTTATATGAATCATTTTGCATATTGTTATCTCTATTAGTGGGGTTTGACACAGATCTTCTCTTACATAAGTAATAAGTGCTCTCTCTGTTTCTGTCTCTCATCTCAGGATATCGCATGCTACGTGATTGACAATAATGGCTTTGTCCTAATTTCTAAACAGCGCAAAGATGTGAGTTCACACACACACACACACACACACACAGAGAGAAAGAGTGCTTTCTAGACTTTATAGTCTTTGATTATTTGAGTGCTCTTACGCCCGTCAATTTTTCCTTACCTAACAAGAAAAGAAACACACACTTGTAATATCCAAAACATTACTCAGAAATACAATCACTTTAATTTCCCTTGTGATTCAGTTAGGAGTCCCGCCTCTCGTTCTGTGAACAATTGTTAAAGGGAAACTTCAGTATTTTTCAGCCTGGAACCTATTTTCCCATGATTTTGTGTCTAAATGACTAGTAGTGGGGATCAAATATTTTTGAAATTGGTTGAGTATTGAGGGAGAACACTGCGGTCGCCAAACGGGCTGTAATGGAAGAATAATGCTACGGACAAGCTCAGATTGTTATTATAAGTGTCTGACAACATTGTGGAAAGGACCATGGCTGAATATTTAGAAGATTTTAACAATGTGAGATTTCAGAACGGGACTTCTCCGAACGAGACACACAATAACAAACAGACCGAATCAAGCGAAATTCCAGGAAACAGGTTTTAATACTCTAATACTCTTAATACTTTAATACTTTAATACTGTAGGGGTTCTTTCCATAATGTTGTCAGACACTTATAATAACAATCTGAGCCTGTCTGTGGCAAAAACAAACACTTTTAGTGGACGCTATTACCCCGAGCGATTACATTACAACCCGTATATTACAACTAATTTCAAAAACTGTATTCCCTATTTATCATTTAGACATAAAAACATGTGCAAATAGTGTCCAGGTTGAAAAAATGTCCAACAGACAAACTACCCATTTTGGGCCCATTTAAAACTTTTACCCAACAGCAAGATGATGATGATGATATAACATTTTTACATATTCATATTTTCATATTTCCGCCTTTTCCCACAGTAATATCAATAATAAGTGTAAGCAGTAAAAATGAGTCAGCGCTCATGAATCACAACAACTGTATAAGTAGCACAAGCACTGCAGAGTCATAAGGGACAAATATTCCCAGCCTACACAACAAAAACAAAACATAAGCCAAGCAGCAATGTGTGCTGTAATTTAGGGGTGAATAGTCGATTATTCAATGATTTGATCTAAGGGGTCTGATTCGACTGCCAGTCTCTCAGTCGAATCGACGCAGTGGCAGAAACATGCAGTTATGAAACAAAGGATCATTCCATCCGGGCTTTATGCGGATGCTGATTGTCTAATTTTACATAGAATTGCTTGGTTTCTCCTAATAAATCATGATATACTGTATAGCCTATATATTAAATATCAATCTATTAATAATACTGTGATTAAAAGTTTGAAAATAACTCACGTGCTTTTCAATCTATCTCCTTAGTGTGCGTGAATAAATCCCCATGTACACTATCCAAATTTTTGGGACCATCGGGGCAACATCTTGGCGATAGCCTTAAGATAGAGGATAGGCAAGACTTGACCAATCAGATTCGACTATGTAAATTCTTAGTTCTTCTTTATTCTTCCGTTTTTTAAACAAACAAAAACAAACAGAAAGCATCACTAAACCGGTCTGAGAAAAATTCCTTTGAGCAGATAAAAGTTCATAAACAACGAATATATTTACTACAGACGTAACTATTTAATTATTGATTATAGCAATGATGCTCCTATAATATGCCCATATGTGTTTTTAAGGTTTGAGTGAAATTATGTTGAAGGAATAGTTTGACATTTTGTGAAATATGCTCACTCACTTTCTTGTTAAGGGTTAGCTGAGTCTCTGCTGGTTGCCTGGCAACCTCACGGTGATGACAAGACTCTGCTAAGTTACTGCGTGCCGTTTTTACACTTCGGTTTTTGTACGGATTAAACAAACAAGATATAACATGTTTAGAGGTGATATTACGTAGATTTGTTACCTTTGGCCAGGCTAGCTCTTTCCCCTCTTTTTCACTAAGCTAATTGACTGCAGCTTCATTTTCACCGTACAGACATGAATGTTGCTTCTCATCTAAGTCTCTGCAAAAAAAAGTGAGCGTATTTCACAAAATGCCAAACTATTTCTTTAAAAAGATTCCTGTAAGGGCCCATCTTTTAGGGACACTACAACATGTGCGATGAGATACATTGCTTTTCAACCAACACACAATATGACGTACTAGTTGGATGAATAATTGATCATACACTTCACATTGAGGTGAAAGTGGAAATGGTGAACACCAAGGAAGGGAGTTGATATTGTCAGTTTATCAGCCACACACAGAAGGTTTCACACAGTGTTTTTTCTGGTTTCTAATAGGCGGGACGATTTTTTGGCGAGGTCGACGGATCAGTGATGACAACACTAATCAGAATGGGCATGTTCAAAAGGTAATATGGTTGTCATCGCCTGACTAAGTTGTGTGTCTTTCCGCTTGTCTGTCTTGTTGGTCTCACTGTTAGCAAAAGACAGAGTCCTGACCGGCCCTGAAAGAGCTCAAGCATGTCATGTAAACATCTCTAAATCAATTAGGCAAGAAGCTGCAGTTACCTCACATTGCAATGTTAAATACCATATTATGCATCCCAGTGTCTCACCATGCATTTGAATGTGGCTCATGATTTTGATAACATTGTCATCCTCAGGCTGTATCACAAACAAAAGTGGTTGCTGTTGAGTCTGTTGAAATGTTTTCCGTTTGCTTTTGTGTTCTCATACACCCAAACCATGCATTAGTATGCATAGGAAACCCAAAGCCTGGAGGGCATGCTTTACTGTCATTACAGAGACTCAAAAGCTTTGTTTTTATTGCTATGTAATAGTATATTCTCTGCCCTGTGTTGTCCTCTCTACGTGCCGAGAGTAGCTGATTCACCCATCTTTGTATATGCGATATAGATGTCCATGCTTTTTTCCTTTTTCTCCTCCCCTTTGAGCTTCTGTGAGTGCTCAGGATGTTTTCCCCCCTCTTACTTTTCGCCCGACTGTTATGTTTGAAATCTCACGAGTCGTAACGTGCTATTTTTAAAAGATTTTTTGTCATGTTTGATTTGACACGGGATATTACATAACTGGCTTTGAGCATGCATGAACTTCAGTGGCTGTGTGCTGTGCAAATTTGAGTATGTGTGTTTATGTGCTATTGTGCCTCTACCCGCATAAGGACCAAATATACACTATGTAGAAAAATACGAAAAAGGTAGAAACACTGGGTCAATCCTCTGTTTAAAAAAAGGAAAGTAATTCCAGCCCTGGGATGATTTTCTCTCTTTTCTAACTTAAGTTAGGGATCAGGGTTTCCACAAAGGTTAAGCTCAGCTACGCGACACTGTGTGTAATAGTCTGCAGGGGGTCACAGAATCGATGTAAGTCGGTACAAATACTCCCTGAAGAGCAACACCATGTGCTTTTGTGTGTGTGCGTGTGTTTCCTCAGGGTGTCCTTGTTCGACTACCAGGCCATGTGTAAGATGAACTTGCACTCTGTCAGCAGCGCCCGTCCACTTCTCAGTGTATGTACACTACACCCACTCTGTATACAGTATTATAACCCATAATGATCCATTGAATTCTAACTATAATCTATATGTTTATCTCTACAGCCATTCTATGGTTTGGCGTCGGCCCTCAAGTGGGTCCTCTCCAACTTCCTACTGTAAGTATTGCTAGAGGCAAACCAAATGTCATTATGTCCAAACATAAAGTTCAGATTTGCTGTTATGTATTAGTAAATTGTGTTGTTTTTTTCTGTGTAAAAGCAGTGGAAGGTTTTTTTTTCGTGGTTGATTATTATAGGAATTGTTTGACATTTAGGGAACTATGTTTAGTTGCTTTCTTGCCAAGGGTTAGATAAGAAGATCAATACCACTCTCATACCAGCATCTCCAAAGACATATTATATCTTTTTTTGTTTAAACCGTAATAAAACTGAAGAGTAAAAACGAGGCTGTTTAACAGGAAGATGTCCCGGACTAAAAGCTTTTAGTTTTTACTGTAATGACTTGCTAAGGCTTATCCAGTTATCCAAAAAACAGCTACCAATTACTGCTGAATAATTTGAGGACCCATTTTAATATTCCCATGACACAACTTTGGGTCCTGGCCCAGTTTTTTGAAAGCTGAATGCAATCTGCTTGCAATCTGCTTTGGTCTCCATAATGATGACCGCCTAATTGACTCCCTCTGCCTGTCCACTCTCCTCTTCTCTCTCTTCTTCACAAGGTTTCTCCTGGAGTTTAATATCTGCGGCTTCTGGCACACGGAGCATTTCGCTGACGGTGAGCTCTACAAGAAGGAAATGTAGCCAGTTAAGGTCAAACTCTGTCCGTCTTTGTGACAAATGTCCCTTTAAAATGTGCTGAGAAATGTCCTTCCACGAGTATAAATCATGTATATTCTGTAAATCATCACAACCTTCAGAGCAGGATCTGGATTACTGCAATATTTACCTTAAAATCCAACTCTTTAGAAATAGTACACATATCATCTACACATCTACATGGGTTGCAAGTCAATTATTAAGGGATTAAATCATATTTAAAATCTTAAAGGGATAGTTTGGGTGTTTTGAAGTGGGGTTGTATGAGGTACTTATCCATAGTCAGTGTATTACCTACAGTAGATGACGGTCGGCACGCCTCCAGTTTGGAAAAACAGACAGGAGTACTGGTACAGGAGCAAAGCAATGTACTGCTGTGGACGGGGCCGGCAGAAAAACATATTTTAGCCACCTAAAAGAAAGACCCACTTAAAAAAATCAATATCAATTTAAGTGTACGCTTTCAATGAGGAACTGGAGTCGCTGTATCCATCGATGCTGCCGCCAAAGCCACCAGACTCCATTGAAAAAAACTGTAATTTTATGTCGCAGAACACGGGGGTTGCTGGTCTACCGCTGCCTTGATCAGTTAGTTTGTTTGTGCTATTGTATCACTTTGGTGAATCCGAACTCCTAACCAGCTCCCGTGTTCTGCGTGGTAAAATTACTGTTTTTTACAATGGAGTCTGGTTGCTTTGGCGAGAGCAGAGGTAACGGCTTCAGTTCCCCGTTGGAAACAGACTGTATAGCTGTCACACGGCAACGCAAACCCGGGAAAAATATTCTAAATGTAGCGTAAAATTAAACTGATGTTGATTTTGTTTAGGTGGGCCTTTCTTTTAGGTGTCTAAAATATGTTTTGCGCGGTAACTCCTGTCTGTATTTCCAAAATAGTCGCATGCAGACAGCCAACTACTGCAGGTAATGCACTGACTATGGATAAGTACCTGAACTATCCTTTTAACATAAATGTAAGTCTGGGCTACTAGTACTCACCATCAACACTCTCTTTCATCATATCACTCTGTGCCATCAGTCACCTCTAACACGTTGGAGTAATGACACACATGTCTGTTGTGTCAGCTCAATACCAGCAGTGTTTACTGTAAATTGTGTGCAACATTAATCACCAGTCTAGAAGTCATTATGGAGTAGCAACATCTCATCTGCCTCTGTCTTTCCATCTATCGCCTTCCTCATTACTCCACCTGTCAATCACCCACTCTTCCTCCTACTACACACCATCGTCATCATCATCATCATCCCTCCATTCAGCCAAGTCATCTTTCAGCGTGTGTGAGTATCTGTCTTGAAGCGTTTTTCAGGAAGATCAGTGTTCTGTAAAACTAAATTATTTTTTTTTGCATTTTCTGTGTGGCGTAGTGTTTGTAGTATACTTCAAACGAAATAAAAATGTGGTGTCTCTGATTACGTAAGTAGCTTTTCAGCGGGAACAGGCACAACCGGCAAGTTCTACAAAGCAAGACCTAAGCACAGTGTTACACTGAAACGAATGTAACTCAGAGGAAGCCAGACAGAAAACACAGGCTTGCAAGCAGACGTGAAAATTTCAACAAGCCATTATGGCTCTTCTCTCTGTTTTCAAAACCCATCATTTTTTACCTGTACACAGACGCCAAATTCAATTTTGTTTGGAGTACACAGGAAGATAGAAGTACCTCTCTAGTCATGGTAGAAAGAGCAATAAATGGCTGAAGTGTGAAGCATTTGAATAGCACTCTCAGCCTGTCAGTCGTCAACACAACGTCACACACACTTATTCTAATTCCCAACCTCTAGACGTGACCCGTATCTCTTCCTCTTTTAGCCTCATCTCATAAGAAAAGAGGGGACATCCTGCAGCCGTGTGACACCGAGTACCCCAGCTTCGTCCACGAGCCGTCAGTCAAAGAGACCAACAGCATTATTAAGTGTGGACGCTGCCAGAAGTAAGCACACACTCGTGCACACTCACGCACACACACATCAGCAGTGCAGTCCCCTCTAAGCCCCGGACCAGTCCTATTAAATTGTCCTTCCCAAATCCATTTTCTACGGCTTTGCTCTGCTCTGCATACTGAGAGCGGTGTGAGTTTATACAAGAAGAGTATCAGGGGAAGAGGGGAAATAAGTAGAAAAGGAACAGAATTAGGTTCTGGGTGCATGTGGTTATAGAAAGACCTGAGAAGCATGTGGAGAGTGAGAGAGAGAGAGTGACTGGAAAACTGAGAGGAAGTATTAAGAGAGAGGTAAATGAAAAAAGCAGAGAGATAGGGGAGAGTGGGTGACAGAAACAGAGATGGAAAAAACAGTGGGAGGCAAAGAGGAGGGGGAAGAGGAGAAAGACAGTGAAGTGCGTGGGTGTGTGTTTGTGTTTGAAATAGAGAGAAACAGGGAGGGAAACACTTGCTACTGTATTATTTCAGCAGGTTTGTGATCATAGGTTGAGTGTGATCGCCCTCATGTGGCCAAAAGAGGTGTTAAAACTTCAATAATTACTCATTTATTTGTCAACTGTTAAATTAATCGACAACTATTTTGATACTCTGTTAATTGTCGAGTCATTTTTCAGCGGTAAAAAAGTCAAAATTCTCTGATTCCGGCTTCTTAAATGTGAATATTTTCTGGTTTCTTTACTGCTCTATGACAGTAAACTGACTATCTTTGAGTTGTGTACAAAACAAGACATTTGAGGACATCATCCTGGGCTTTGGGAAACACTGATCGACATTTTACACCAAACTACTAATCAATTAATCGAGAAGATAATCGACAGATTAATCAAAAAAGAAAATAATCGTTAGTTGCAGTCCTACCACTGGACAAGATTGATAGATTTCAAAATGTTTATTACCCAGTATGACCTACCCATGCAGTCAAGTAAATCTGCAAAAGTATTTTTTTTCATAGAAATAATCCTATAGATTATTATATGAAATATTATTTGGAGTTTTTCATATTATTATTATTATTATACTGTAACAGTCATTGTTGGAATTATCTGTACTGACTCAGCGATGTCATAAAGTACATGAGAGGTTTTCTTTCTCTGTGTTTTTATTTGTCACTTATACTGTATGTTCTATTCCATGTGTTTGTGTGTGTCAGGATGTTTGTGGTGCAACAGATACCAGACAGCAACATGTTGATGTTGGTGGTGCAGGCAGACTGCGACTGCTCCAGACAGTACCCACCCATCACCATGGAGCCCCACGAAGTCAAATATATCCTTTGGTTATCTTTGAGATTCAGGGAGTATGCCGGTTTCATCTGGAGAAATGATCTCCCTGTAAATGAACAGTGTACCGAGTGCTGTGTTTGGATCACGGCCAAACACATATAGAGACGCAGCCACATCTGTGGGAAGACATACACAAAGAAATAGACATAAACATGCACAGTGTCATAAACATATGATGCTTTTGTGTGTGTAAAGTTTGCTTTAAATAGGAGTTAATACTCAGCGCATAGATGCCAGATTGATATCAATGTTTGCATTTAATTCTTGGAAAGAAAGCGAATAACTGTTCCTCTTAAAGGGCCAGCGTGTAACAATTAGTGGGAGCTGTTGGCAGAAATGGATTATAATATTAATAAGTATGTTTTCTTTAGTGTATAATCACCTGAAAATAAGAATTGTTGTGTTTTTGTTAGTTTAGAATGAGCCGTTTGTATCTACATAGGGAGCAGGTCCTCTTCATGGAGCCAGCCGCCATGTTTTCTACAGTAGCCCAGAACGGACAAACCAAACATTGACTCTAGATAAGGCCATGCATGTTTTCGAGTCAATCACAGTAGTTCTCCTACACACTTCACACACAGGAGAAGTTTCAGCTGGGCTGCAACCTCACTGTTAGATGTCGCCAGATCCTACACAGTGCACCTTTAATACACATGCTAAATTAGAAGTTCTTAGAGTTTGCTCTACATTAGCAGTTTGCTTCCCTTTTTGACTTGTTCCCCTGTCGCTCTGGAGAGGTTATACACAATCACTGACCAACAAGCAGGAGTCACTAAAGTTGCAAGTCCAGGATCTTTTACCAACTTCTCACCCATCAACACTATAATTGTGTTATGAATAAGCTTTTCCTCTTACACCACGCTTGCCCCACTCACTCAAATTCTGAGGCCCGGTGTGTGCACTTGTGTACATTTGTGAAATCTGCCATTTTCAGTGTATTAATACAATCATATTTACACTTTGGTTATATATCGTATGTGTTTGATGCACTTATTTCTTATAGTTCTAATTTCTTGTTCTTATTTTTCCTATTATTTATATTTCCATAGATATATTGTGTTATATAATGTAGCATTATGTACATCATCTACATGTTACATACTCATTTATTTCTATTTTCTTACATTTCTTTATGCTTTTATATATAAGAGCAAATGTAACGTCCCAATTTCTCCCCTGGGGGGTCGATAAAGTATTTCTGTAATTCAGATTCTGTTTAAATAAGAATTCAAGAGAAACCTCTGCTGTCCGTGTTGTTGCTCCTTGACCCCGCTGTACATAATGCCTCAGTGAAGTGTGACAGGATGAGGTCCCAGAAGATTCGCCGACGCCCCGAGTCCTGCCACGCCTACCACCCCCAGGTCAGCTCCACATTGGTCCACCCCAACCTCCTCTCATTGTCTCAGTGCAATCAATCCTAGCTTCTATATCTGCTCTCATATTTAGCTTTGATTGTATTGAATCAATATTAAATGGCATGAACACAAAGTGAAATCACTTCCTGTTTTGTCCCTGTAGGAGAACGCCAATGACTGTGGAGGAGCGTCTGTTATATCTCTCTCTGCCTCTCTCTTCCTCGCCTGCCTCTCCTTCTCATCGCTCGTCTCCTGATGATGGACAACTTTCACCCATTCTCATATAAAGGAGGAGATTGGAATGAATCAAGAGATGTGTTTGGACACCTCAAGTGGATTTTTTAAAAAACTAATTCTCACGACAACCACAAACCTTGTCTCTAATGACGGACCTTGACGGCATTTGTTGGTTAACTCCTTGAAATTATGACGTCTGAACTGAATACTGCAAAGAAGGCAAGTTAATGGGCTGTTGTTGCCATGGATACTTTTTCCATTAGTTGCTTTCTCGTGCACCACTTTGCATCTCAAAATGAAAAGGGACTAAAGAGGTGCAGGTGGCAGCTGTGACGTGCACTAATAAAAAAGGGGATTATGAGTCACAAGATGCAACATAACAAAGTCCAGGGGGGGGGGGAAATATGTTCATCATATCCTACTGAAGTGAATATTGCAGACACACGTGCATATTATATATGCAGCTGCAAGCATGGAATACTTTTATCATCCTGGATGCTTCATCTACTGACTATCATACATGCTTTTTTTTAAACATTGAATGAGAGAAGGGCTACAGCAATATCTGGTCAACATTGTGTTTACAAGAGTGTTTGCATTATTAGTTTCTCTAATCTCGAACGGTTTAGTTTCTGCAAATCTCAAACACTGATGGCTCAGTTCCAAGAAAGTACTTGCGGTGGAGCTGATAAAAATGTAATAAAGATAATTTTAAAAATCTGAATGGGAAGTCCCTCCACTTTCTCATTTTTTTAATGATTTTTTACTTGGATTACATCCCCAAAAATATTTGTTTCTGTGACATATCTTTAAAACAATGTCTGCCTTTTTTGTCTTTATCAGCCGTGTCTTTCTGTGTGTTTGTACATACTTTATGTAATTACGTTTGGCTGGACGTCTCTGTGGAAACTCTCACAGGATGTAGATCTACAATCAAAATGGATAACACAATGATGGATTCAAACTGTTTAGGTAATATTTGCAAATCTAGAACTTAACAATGCCACACAAAAGATGCAGTTAATGTTTCTGGATTATTGTGGCGGTGACTATGCATTTGCTGGACTGTAGTTTTGGGATATTGTACACAGGCCCCAAGGTCATGTAACTGCTACTTATTACTTGGCATAAATAACAATATAATTGTATAAGCTCATGGAAAAGAAAAGAAAAGATGGGAATCAAGATTGTCATATGGGGGAAAAAATGTTATTTATGTAATTGCAATGTAAATTAACAGTGTAAATCTAATTGCATAGGGTATTTTTGTATTTGCTTGTGTTTCATATCTTGAACTTCAGCTGTGAGTGTCCCCGTAGCTTTTTCTATGGTATTTCTGAATCATCTCACAAAAGCATGTCTTGATTTTTGGAGTTTACTCTGACGACAAAATTGCCTGAGAATTTGCCTATTTAATGTGTAATAGACTCGGATACATATTGTATGTGTGAATGTGCATCATTACAGTATGTTGTGTCTTGCTGAGAGTATTTTTATTCATGTGTCTCATTTTCGTTTGTAATTTCCACTGTACAATATTCTGTATATTGTATGGCTGACGTGTCCAAGTTGTATGTTGACTGACTGAAGTCATGATTTGAATCAAGTAAATTAAAATATCCATATGTTTTTTGTACTGTATTTGTTGTCAGTGTGTGTTCTGTTTTCTGATTAATGTCAGTGCACATATATACTAACGATAATACCAGGCTAAGAGAATCAGTCCATAAATTCTACTAATACTCAAAGAGACTTATATTGTAAATGTATCATAAATCTATGATTTTGAATTTGATAGAGAAGTGGATTAAATCCCAATAATTTCTGTCCATTAACAACAAATAAGACATAATTAAATCCATAATTTAATTTTACCCCAATTTCATCATCAAGCTTTGACCCGTTTTCAAACTTCATTATATCATAAATATGGATTTCTTTAATCTAATTGCCCCAAAATAACATGGATAGTTGCCTACTCAAAACAATATTCCGACTAAAAGTTTGCATATACCAGTATGTGATAATACATCAACATTATGTTCCTCTAATAATAACTTTAGTCCAAATAATTCACAATATCTGCTTTTTTTTTATAATAAAAAATTAGATATAATTTCACGGATATTAGGTTTATTAACCTTAATTTCCCCCAAAAAAGTGTAAAACTTAATAATTAGGAATGAAGTTGACCAAAAAGGTGTAACACAGAATTGGGTGATACTTTATTCTGTTTGCTTTACAAAAAGTTAATAAGCTGTATGCTGCACTGTGTTGAAGTTACTGGGATCATTCTTTTATGTGTAAGACAACATCAGGCTTGACTTAAACATTCTTTCCCTAACAAATAAATACATAGATATACATTTACTGAATTGTTATTTATCATTAAAATGCTATAAAAATCTTTAAAATGAATAGGAATTACAATTCAAGTGTAAACTTTTTGAATGCAACAACAAGAAACTCAAAACTTAATCATGAATTAAAATTCCAGTATATAATGTTTATAGTATATAAACATAGAATTGAATTGAATAGATCGGTCCCATTGTCACCGATATCCGATTCAGCTGTTTGAGTCAGTATCAGCCCGATATCAGATCCGGTATCAGTATCGGTATCGGCATCGGTGCAACCCTACCTCAAAGAAAAACCTTAGATCTGCACTACTAATATTGTATTGAAGCTGAACTAAAGTGGCGATGTGAGCTCTTGTATCTAAATAAGCTTTCATATTGTACCACAAACAGGAATAATCCAAACGTTTGAAATCATTTCTGCAATTGATGGTTGTTCATCTTAACTTGTGTGTGTCATATAGCCTGAATCCAGTATTAGCCAACTTCAGGCCTTGCTTTCATTTCCTTCTTTCATTTCCTGAAATTATGAACAACAATGCAACATGTGATTTAATTTTCAGATGCTGCAGTAGAATATAAATGACATATGACTCATCGGTAGTGTAATCCAGTAAGATAAGATAAGATAAGATATTCCTTTATTAGTCTCGCAGTGGGGAAATTTGCAGTGTACAGCAGCAAAAGGGATAGTGCAAAAAACAAGATGCATCAGCTAACACAGTAAAAAAGAGCTAAACAAAGTGTAACAAAACATGAACCATTTAAATAGAAGGAAGTATAAAAATAGGAGCAGTATATACAGTATTGACAATAAACAGACTATTAAAAAAGCTAAAATTGCACAAGTGGAAAATGATATTGCACAGTGAGAATGAAATGAAATCCACCTGAAAATATCATGTAAATGTACAGTTCAGTTTCAGGGCTCCCTGACAGGATGTCAGCCCTAATGCAAGTAAACAATAGACAACAAAACATTTCTATTAATAAAAGAAAATATAGATGAAAAGTTTGGCATGATTAAAAGAAATACCGATTGGAAATACTAAGTGAAACATATAACGTTTTATGTCTACATTTACTTTTTTAAATAGTCCTGTATCACAGCTGTTACCCTGCACTATGTTCACTTTTAACAGGTTTCTTCATCCCCTTGTATTTTTATATCTGGTATATTTTTTTGTACTTTGTACTACTAACTTTTTTACTGGCTTTTTACTCACATGTTTTGCACTACGGAACTGTGATGCTGGAAACTTGAATTTCCCTCAGGATCAATAAAGTTACTATCTATCTATCTATCTATCTATCTATCTATCTATCTATCTATCTAGCTATCTAGCTATCTAGATATATTTACACTTACTTTACACTATACATCCTATATACCACTTTATAGACTGCACATATGTACATATTACATTTATTTATTGCACATACTACATTTATTTATTGACGGACTGCACACACTATGTTCACCCATTCACTCTGTATCTTTTATATCTCTATTATTGTTTTTATAATTTTTATATACCTTTACCTCTCCTGTGTTTCACTCTGTTTGCTGATGTTGCTGCTTTGACACCTGAATGTCCCTCTGGGGATTAATAAAGGTTCATCTTATCTTATCTTATTTTATCTATCTGTCTACATTATGAGAAATTATGAGATGAATCCAAATTTGAAATTTCAACCACAAATTTAAGAGGAAAGTCAATAATATTTCATAATTTATTATATATATATATATAATACATTCTGAATATTATTGTATATATATAATAATTTATGAAATATTATTGTATATATTATTGTATATATATATATACAATATATATTATTATTTTATATATATATATATATATATGTATATATATATATGTATATACAATATATATTATTATTTTATATATATGTATATATATATGTGTGTATATATACAATAATATATACAATAATATTTCCTAAATTATTATATATATACAATAATATTCAGAATGTATTATATATATATATGTATATATATATAAAAAATAAATATATGTATATATACATATATTTATTTATTTTCTTTTCTTCAGCCTCTTCATGATTGCTATGGTGTTTATTATGGTGTGCAGCAGCAGGTGTGTGTAGTGAGTGAAGGTGACCAGTAGGAGCGCTCGTTGTCTCTCTCTCTCAGTCTCTCTGTCTCAGTGGATCAGTGTTGCTCTGCACCGCCGGGCGGAGACACACAGCGACGGGTCAGAGGAAGATGGCGGACGGTGTAGATCACATCGATATCTACGCCGACGTAGAGGAGGAATTCAACCAGGTACTAAAACCCGCATTCACCACACTTCTACTACAGTATACATATATAGTATACTTGTGTAATCTATTGTTGTTAGTACGGTGGAGGAATGGTGTTTTTCTGTTGAACAAACGGAGCTTTCTGTAACAAACACACAGGCCCTCTCTCACCATGCTGCAGCCTGCAAACTCTCAGACTGTTATCACCTCCAAATTATGCATTTTGCGGTGTTTTATACACATTTAACACGACGTTTTGATGCATGTAGAAATAGACTTACAATGTGCAACGTTATGGGTGAATGCTAGCTACTTGCATTGTTCTGCATTCACAGTGTCAGGCCTGTGGCGGGCTATCGAGCCAAACAAACGGAATTACGCCAGCTAGTGTTAGCCAAGGCCTATAGAAGAAGGCAAGGACACGGGTCTTGGGGTAGGGGTATTACGCATGCGCAGTGTAACGCAAGCTGCGGCTAGATTTTACTGCGCATGTGTAATACCCTTTAGATATGACGTGTGACGCAGCCTGCTTTCCATAGGCTTTGTAGCTTGCTGGCTAGTGTTAGCTTTTGCGTTCAAAAACAATATGGTTAATATGTTACTTTGTGTGTTTTCAGTTCATACAAGCTATTAATGTTGAAACGAAGATATATTAATCATTGTTAGGCATCACTTGTATAAATTAGAAACTCATTTTAATAGATGTAACATTATTATTGGGTTGTTAGCTTATAAGCTAACGTTAGCATTTATGTGTCCTCTGGCTAGATGTTGTTTTCTTCCTCAACAACACACACACACTCACACACACACTCACTCACTCACACACACCCCTTTTCTGTACTGGGAGGTAAATACTGTAATGTGTTGTTGTTTTGTAGGACATTTAGAGTTATCTCCACCAACATCTCTCAACCTGTGGTGTAGCTTGTGTTGATTGTCAGCTCTCAGTCAGTCAACCAGCCTGAAGTTAGGCAGTGAAGAAACAAGTTTATTATGTCAAAAACTAGAACAAGCATGACTTTTTATACTTCTAGTTAAATTAAGTTAGGTTATGGCAAGGCAGCTTTATTTGTAGAGCACATTTCAGCAACAGGGCAATTCAAAGTGCTTTATATAAACATTCAAGAACATTAAGACATAATTAAAACAGTTATAAAAACATTAAAGATTAGAAAATAAAAGCTAGGATAGAAGCTAAAATAGAGTATAACACACGAGAGTAAAAGCTCTAGTTCAGTATAAGATCATTATCTGGTTTAATAAAAGGCAGCAGCAGCAAACAGGGAAGTTTGAAGCTTTGATTTAAATGAACTCAGAGTTGGTCCTGCAGGTTTCTTGGAGCTTGTTCCAGATATTTTGTGCATAAAAACTGAGCGCTGCTTCTTCATGTTTAGTTCTGACTCTTGGGACACTAAGCAGACCTGATCCAGATGACCTGAGAGGTCTGGATGGTTCATTACATAGGAGAAGTTCAGAAATGTATTTTGGCCCTAAACCATTTACTGCTTTGTAAACAAGCTGGAGTATTTGCGAATACTCTACTCATAGTAAGGTTAAAGGTCAGAAAAACTAAACATCTGCTCCTGAGTCAGCCTATGGTCATCTTGTGCTTTCCTGAGTTTGTCTACATGTCCCAATCTATAATTGGGAGCATCAATAATACTAAGACAACATTTACACGATCACTGGGATTTATCCAATAACCTGTTGTACATCAATCATATGAACGTCAACTGCACATTTTTCTTTTTATTGTTTGTACATCAGGTTAATCTGGTCACATGCACAGACGATATGACGAAGGTATTCACTTGTCCAACCACTTACAACTATCTAGGTGTGTTCACAGGTTAAAAGCCTTTACTAAGATTCAGCTTACCCTGTTTTAAGATAATCAGATTAAAGTGTTCCACAACAGGCTTACTTATCTGTTTGGCAGCACACAAGAGTCCTACCAGCTCTAGTGAATGCAAAGTAACAACACAATGTAAACCAGAGGTCGCGTTAACTGACGTGTTAAACTTTAAGTAATTCACAGTAGCACGTTGCAACACAATCTCTGGTCATCTAACAATGACGCAGATGGGTTTACACATTTGAGTTAGATGAAAGCCTGGTGTGTCTCATACAGACGTTAAAGGGTGCCTCAGTGTGTCAGTATCAGACGCCGGGGGGGCACAGACCGAGTGTCGAGTTGGGAGTAAGACAGGGTTGGTCGGAGAAGGGTCCAGCTGCGCCACTTGTGCACATGCTGCAGGATTTTGTCCCGATGAAGCGAGGGCTTGCGGGATCCACAAATTAAATATTTTAATTGTCTAATTTCTAAACTTTCATTGTTCATATTTGCCTGTTTAGGCATAATGGCTGCATTGTTTTTAGTGGCCTCCGCTGTCACTGCTGAAAAAAAAAAAACTGCTTTGTGTGTTGTTGTCATGAAAGGTGACCGCACACTCGATGTCTCTCTTCATCTTTTCTCTCCATACCCTGTTTGTTCTGTATATGAATTATTAAAAAAAAAAAAAAAAAAATGCTATAAAATGTCTTATCACAAAAATTAAATGACAGGTAATAATAGATTATGGCATATTGTTTGCGACACAGACAACGAGCGAGTCTAACGCAACCCCTGATCTAAACAAATACTTTTGACTAAGTTGGTCATTTAAGATCTGTCTGTATGAGCAGTAAACTTCGCTGGACATTGTTGTGCAAGTTAGACATAAATGTATCAATTTATGGCAGTTTATTTTTGCATGTCTGCCAACATATGCACCAATACTTGTATAAGTGAGAAACAATTATTGCCTTTATGTCTATGAACTGTATACTGTCATCATTAAAAGTTTGCATACCACTAGCATATTGCACATTAGACAAATCAGGACTTCCTCTCCCACCGGATACTTCTGCAATCAAATGAGAGAACTAAAACACAAAAATATACCCCTGTAATATATTCTGGGTGTACTGAAAAATCCAAACATTATTGGGTAATTTTACACATTTTGGTACTGAATGGCGTTGTACAACTGTCTCAGAGTTACTTGCAGGTATAATCGGTGTTGTGAAACTGCTCATAACACGTCACACGCTTGACTGAACTGTTACTGTCGTGCTCAACAGGAAGCTGACTACCCAGTCCACGAACAGATCGACCTGTACGATGATGTAATATCCCCTTCAGCCAACAATGGCGACGCTCCGGAAGACCGCGACTACCTGGACACACTGCCTACACCAGGTGGTTCAGAGGGAGGGAAGAGTGCCCCACCCAACGTGGTGTACACCTACACAGGCAAAAGGATTGCCCTGTACATAGGAAACCTCACATGGGTGGGTATCAGAGAATTGAGTGAAGGAAAATATTGAAATCCTATGCTCTTAAACTAAGACAGTCCTGTTGACAAGGTATTCTTATACCATGCCAAATGTAGACCCACACATTTATCTGCAAGTTGTGAGACATTACACGATTATCAAATTAAGCAAGTCAGTACGAATATACTAATGATGCTGTTTTCTCTTTTGCAGTGGACGACAGACGAGGACCTGACGGAAGCTATCCGGTCGGTAGGAATCTCAGATGTGCTTGAGATCAAGTTCTTTGAAAACAGAGCTAATGGCCAGTCAAAAGGGTGAGGTCTTTATTATCTCTTAAAATTGACAAAGAAAATAAATATTATTCCAGCACTAACTCCGATATTTTTTTTTGCGTGAATCTGATTTTGTTTATCCTCTGCATTCATCTTACAGGTTTGCACTGGTGTGTGTGGGCTCAGAGGGATCATCTAGGAAGTTAATGGAGCTGCTGTCAAAGAGGGAGCTCCATGGTCAGAATCCCATTGTCACGCCGTGCAACAAACAGTCCCTCAGCCAGTTTGAGATGCAGTCACGCAAAAGTAAGTAGGATAAATGCACATTTGTCATCGGTATATTTAAAATATGCACTTAGCAAGTAGGGATGTATATCCCAAGCAAAAATACTATTCGAAAATCACTGGGTATTATTCGATTATTATTCGAATAATACCCCCCCACCCCGCAGCAGCTTCTCTGCAGGGAGAGATAGACACGTGGGAAAACGATATGTAGCGTCGGCACATTTTCCCATCTAACACTGTGGATTAAGAGTTTTTTTTCAACCATATTGTTGGAACAGTGGAAGATGCCGGTGGAAAGAAAAACCGAGACGGTTTTGGTGAGTTTTATTTTGTTTCTGTCGGGTTTGAATGACGATATGCTCAGGTGCTGGAACAGCTGATCTACCTGCTGACACTATTAGGAGCGCGGCGCCGTTTGCACGCGGACACAACGTTGGGTTGCGCGCGCGGCCAGCCATTCAGAACCTTAAACCGAGATCTCGCTAAACTGTACTACGAAGCTGGTAATCAACTCGGTAAGCTTCTCAGTCTCGTTGTGAGCGCGTTCACATGAACGGGTCGTTGTCTGCAGTATCTGACCAATCACAGACATGGACAAGTCTACAGACAGACAGGCAGGCAGAGCGGCACATTATACAAAGGAAGAGCAAACTATATTGGACAAATACAAAGAAGTTAAACACTTAATCAGACTAACAGTAACACAGTTGAAGCTGCTAAATGCAGGAGGGACAGCTGGCAAAAGAAAAACTTCCGATGTGTAAATTAACAGACTTATTAATTTAACGGAACACTCAAAAGTCGGATATACTCGTCTAAATATAAATAGCTTTTCAGAGTGTAAAAGATGAATGGATAACTTATCTTTTTACCCTGCGAGTATGATGTTGCGTCTATGACTATTTAAACATCCTTTCACCTGCTTCCCCCCTCTGGCGGTGTGAAACGGACTCAAGAGCAAGTTTAAAAAAAAAAAAAAAAAAAGATATATATATATATATATATATATATATATATATAAAAACATGATTCAAAGCGGTAAACACCCACAACATAAAGTCTGCTGTCATTGCTGCATTTGTCAGTTTAAACTGCTTTTTTTAGCCTGAAATATGACTTAAACTTCTCCATATGTGTGTAATATCATCATACGATCACCGCACCAAGCTCTGATTGATCAGTAGGAGGTGCTTTTATACGAGTTGATCTCTGATCTGGAACATAACCTGAATCAGGAACAGGTTAGCTGTTCAGAATCAGTTACCATGGTGATCTACCCCGGTAAGAAGTGATCCAGCTTCGTAGTACTGAAAACCCTGAGTTAACCGTAGTACAGTAGTACGTAGTACAGGCCTCTCGTCGCCTGCCGTGCGCCTCCGGGTACCCAACTCTCCTTCCTCCTTTGGAGGGAGCACGGGGGTTTATGGAAGCGGCACACACACACACACACACACACAAACACACACACACACCCACACACCCCTGCGCTAAAAGAAAAGAGCCGAACTGAACGTGCCACACACATTTTACCGGTAGTAACGTTACTACCAGGCAGCGCCTACAACGGTTAATACAAGGGAAATATATATTTTTTAAGATGGGACAAATAGTTGCATTAATTATTCGATTTGTTTTTAATAAATAACGACTATTCGAAAAATCTAAATTCATAACTCATCCGTATTAGCAAGAGTTATTTTAACTTGGCATGCTTATCACCATGCTGGTTTAAAGAGGTCATGTCTGGTCATTAGTCTACGGAAAATGCACTTGCAAAAAATGGACAACATTACATGGACTTACATGCATAAGCACACTTATCGCACATATTACTTCAGTTATTGATCCAGTCGTGTTTAAATGTGCACACATTTATTGCATATTTAATGGCAAACTGAGTCACCATTGTCTCTTCATTTCCCAGGTACCCAGTCAGGCCAGATGTCTGGGGAAGGTAAAGCAGGTCCCCCTGGCGCTGGCCCTCGTGGGGGTTTCCCCATGGGTCGAGGCGGCAGAGGCAGGTTTCCACCCGGACCACCCGGCCCCGGTGGAGACCGCTTCCCTGGTCCCGTTGGACCTGGAGGACCGCCCCCACACTTCCCTGGTTAGTTTGGCAACAAGTGTTTGTGCCAGTATGGTAGGGACTCAGTTCACTCAGTAGAAAGATAATATTTAAAACTACAGAAATCAGATGAAAGGGTTAGTCAGTAGATTCATTTAAGGACAGTTTATGCTATAGCAGGTCTAATTTTAAACTATACATAGCTAATGAATACCAAACAGCTTTTGAATGTACTTAAATGATTTATAGCCTGAGTGTAGGAGGTAGCTTGCTGTTATTAGAAGTTGGCAGCCACTGGCATTTACTGTAAATCGCCAGCTGTCTCCTAATCTAATTTAGATTTCACCTAATACGAGTGGGGGAAAAAATTAAGTGATTGGACCTAGTTGAATGTTGAAACAAGGTGAGTTCATGGCAGAAAAGATGTTTGTGTTCTGATCACATCTTTACTGGAAAACCTCATTGAAACAGATACAACTAATCCCCAGTCTCAGCAGTCAAAGCAAATTCATGGATAGATGCATTGGAAATACATACACATCACGAATCACACCGTTGGCTCACTACAACGTGTGATCAATGATATGTATGGATCAGGAATCACCTGTTGAGGTTTAAGGGTCGTGGATTGATTTCCTGATGTTTAGATTTGGTGTTGTTACAAGTTTTCTTCATATTTTGAATTTTATGTTGTTTTTTTCAGGCTTTTGTCATTCATATGGTGATTTTACAATAATATAACAGATGTAAACAATCATCATAGTGTTACAAATGCCATGAAAACTTAATGATATTAAGTAAAATTATGCTTTCTGTCTGGCAGTGCTTCTCTGTTAGAACAGTCCAGCCTTTGCTACTACTCACACCCGCATGGAACCAAAGCTAGTCTTATTGTAGTTTGTGTTTCTTGTGAGGGATCATTCACCCATTAAATCTCCCCTGGCAGGGCTGTGTCTTTGCATGTTTCCCTCCCCATCTGGTTTGTTCTTTCGTTCTCCCTCTTCACCTCCAGTTGAACATGTAATCCTTCCCTGGCTGCAATTTTCTGCTCACTGACAATTTCCAAAAACCATTGCCTGAGAAGCAGTTTGCTCAAAGCTTTACTTGGCAAGCTACCAACCTCAAACTCCTTGCAAATCTTGGATTGGCCGCCTTACACACATTGTAGGAGAGATTGGAGCTGCCAGCTTTTCTCCTTTTTTTCTTCCCATTTTGGCGTCTTTTCCCCTCCATCCCACCTTTTTCCACATTCCTTCTTTCGCTTAGTGGCTGGTGTCCCGTGCTGCTGGGCTGTGACAGGCCTCCAGTTAGTAGGGGAAGTTAATGAAGGGTAGAATTGTGATTGGTTTGCTTTCTTCCCCATTAGGCCCGGGCATGAGACCAGATCTGATTAGGCACCAAGATGGCCCTCTGATGGATATGAGTTTCAATCCCTTCCCGCCGGGGGGCAGGAACGGGAACTGGCGTGGCAGAGGTGAAACACCTCGATTGATCTGATTGAATTGATCGATCACCTTTTTTTATCCTAACCCTCAGCTGTTTATCGGTGGGAGTTGAGCCGTTGAAACCTTATTCAGGTTGACTGCCCCAAAAAACAGCTGAATTTCTCACCAAACTCTCTTAATTCCTCAATAGACAGTTTCCATCAAATACTGCTGGCCTTACATGAGGCCAGGGTAACTACAACTAAAACATTTTAGAGAAGCACAATATTTATAGACATGTGCTTTATTTCGAGGTCAGTTCAGATAAAAATATGAAACAAAAGACAAAAGACTTGAAGATGCAGAAGCACACAGCAAGTTTTTGAAGGCCATTCTGCCAACTCAATCATTCATACTGCCTTAAGTAAATTCAACTTTTTTTCATGCTTGTATTGTATCTAATCAAAATATACACATTACTTCTACAGTACCTTTTTTTGCTCCTCGATCCTCTGAGGCTGTGTAAAGGCTCAATGTCAAACACTTCCCTTTTAAATTGTTTCTGTAATTCCTTCATGCAGCTGCATGAGAGAACAAAATGCATCTGACAAAGCCTTAAATGACATCTCACAAGTGAACCCTTGCATGGGAATAACCTATTTGCTAACTGCAGTATATACGGTATCTTAAATATATATGAGCCTGCTATGCCATGTATTGGGGCTCTTGGCAACTTATAGCAATGCACCCTCTCAATTAAGTGTTGAGGAAAAAGAGTAATAAATGCAAGGCATCTTGTTTAAAAAGCCTGCTCTAAAAAGTTTTCCTCAACAGTGTTTAAACAGTGTATCTCATCATCTGTTCTGTTGCCTTCTGATTTAATTTGCAGCATTATTTTGTGGCCTTTTGACATGTGTTGTTCCCTGTAGCTATGGCTTGCTGTTCCTTACCTGTGTGTGTGTTATTGTTCCTGCTTTGAACTGCCTTAATACGTACCTATGTGTATCTACATTTGAATGGAAATCATGAATTGTACTAGCTACAGGATATTAAAATCAGAGATTGACCGATAAATCGGTCGAGCCAATATGTGTTGTTATATGTATGCTTTAAACCGGCCAATTATATTTTCAAGTAGAAAAGTCTTAGTGATTTTATTTCCCCTTAATACTCAGAAATGTTTTGGATAACTCTACCTGCTATAACATAAACATTCGTTCACTAGATCTTACTTTGTCTCATACACTTCCGTTTTGTCCCTTGTGTTCTCTTTTAGGTGGGATGCAGGGTCCCCCACGTCCCCCTCCCGGTCCACCTGGTCCCCCTGGTCCTCCAGGACCTCCACCTCCTGGCCAAGGCCTCCCCCCTCCCCTCTCTGGTCCTCCAAATCGTGGCGACAGGCCTCCTCCCCCTGTTCTCTTCCCTGGTCAGTTTGGCCAACCTCCAATGGGACCCCTGCCCCCGGGTCCTCCTCCTCCAGGTTATGGCCCTCCCCCTGGCCCCCCACCCCCTCAACAGGGCCCGCCACCCCCGGGACCCTTCCCTCCACGTCCCCCAGGCCCCATCGGGCCCCCCATGGCTCTGGCTCCACCTCCACACATGCCAGGTCCCCCGCCGGGTGGACCACCACCAGCACCCCACGTCAACCCTGCCTTCTTCCCCCCACCTGGCAACAACAACATGCCCCCCAACGACAACCGAGGCCCCCCCGGACCAAACGACCCATACGGACGCCCGCCACCATATGAAAGAGGGGACTACTGTCCTGGAGGCCGGTAAGAATGGGTGGTGGAGGTGGAACAAATAATCAATACAGCAATTAATATAATGTAATCGGCACAAAATGTTGCTCTTTTTATTAAGTGCAAGAAAGTTGCTGATTTACACTTTAAAGTTTTTTTTGTTAAAACACATTTGTATTGGTTGCAAGGATAAATGTCTTGTGTAACTCTGGAACTTACCACATGTTGTGACCCTTTTGTGTTTGTATGTATTTGTAGGGATATGGAGGCGTCACGGACACCACTGAGCGAGGCAGAGTTCGAGGAGATCATGAACAGGAACAGAGCCATCTCCTCCAGCGCCATATCTAGAGCGGTGTCTGACGCTAGTGCAGGTAATACACATAAAAATATAGGATACATACTGCACAAATACTTAGTTACTGTGGGTGTGCTCAGATTTAACGCCAACAAGACAACAACTGGGAGCTAATTAATGCTTAATGTAACCTTGTGTTCTCTTCAGCTGACTATGGCAGTGCTATAGAGACCTTGGTGACAGCCATCAGTCTGATTAAGCAGTCCAAAGTGTCAGCAGATGACCGCTGTAAGGTCCTCATCAGTTCCCTGCAGGACTGTCTCCACGGCATTGAGTCAAAAAGCTACGGTTCTGCTTCCAGGTAAGATTTTGATTTTGTGCAGTAGCCACTAAGTGTGACACTAAAGTGTTTACAAGCAATACTAGAAATAAACGTAAAACCATTTGTCAGATAGAATATTTTAGATCTAGCACAAATTTGAAAAAAAAGTGAGCCAGATATATTTAAAGTGTAGACTATTTGCCTATCATTTGATATGGTTGTTTATTTTCTAGCCTATATTTACTGTATTTTTCTGACTGTATCTAAATTATTTCTTCCAAATGGGAATTGGCCCTGGAACATTTGGTATTTGAAACTTTAAACCCCTTGTACACAGTCCAATGATGCTTGTCCATGCCAGGCGAGAACGTTCCAGGGAACGCGACCACAGCCGCTCTAGAGAAAAGAGCCGACGCCACAAGTCCCGCAGTCGCGACAGGCATGAGGACTATTACCGAGAACGCAGCCGGGAGCGCGACCGCCATCGCGAGAGGGATCGTGACCGTGATCGCGAGAGGGAGAGGGAGAGGGAGTACCGACACCGCTAGACGAGAGGGGAGGTGTGTACAACATTTCCTGTGTTATTTTCTCCTTTCATAATCTCTCTTCTGTCTTCTTCATCACTACATTTTTTTTAGAGCTGGGCCAAGCCAGTCCACTTCAGGCTCAAATAGCTTGAACTACATGGCAGAAGATGTTTGAAAAAGTCTGCTTTGATTGCTCACCTCTTCTCTCCTTCATTGGATTATAGCCTTCGGTTTTGTTTAGTATTTTTTGTGCCCACAGCATATTTGGTCAAAATTGAATCTACAGAGGGTGTGTTATCACCCAGAATAACACATTATCAAGCAAATGTTGCCTTTGTCAACTGAGTACAGTCACGTGTAGGCCATATAAGGCTTTGGAACATTTGAAAAACTTTTGAAATCATAACTTACAGTAGAGATGAAGTTAATTTAAATGTCCCTGTTTGGATATATGAGGAAGGAGAGATGAGGTAAGCAAGGAAAAGACTTTTAAAACTCAGTCCGTTTGATGTCCGGTAGGTGTAAGGTAAGTTTGCTTTCCTTAAAATGTCACAATTAGTAATCACAGTTGTGTTGTGTATCTGGTCTTTCAGACAATATGTGTAATACATACTGTATTCAGAGGGGTTTGTAAGAGTTGTGTCAATGATGTGCTTCTCTCAGAAAATACACTGGTAGTTACTGGAAATTTACTTTGTGGATGCGTTGTTACTTTTTGGTCTACATGCCTCTGAGGCTGGTAATTTGCAAAATTTGTCAGCCACTTTTTGTATTCTACCAAATAAATTTAAAAATACCATTATGAATTCAGTTACAGATGGCATGGCAAGAAAGCAGTACCAGCCCTGTTGCTTGTACATGTTTTGTTGTGCAAATTATGTACTAGTTCTGCCATTTTAGCAGTAGATCAACCTTTGCAAACAACTATTTGGCTCATAAAAAGTGGACATTATCAACATTTTGTTTTTTTACCAGCAGCTATGGCCAGTGGACCAAAAAAGGTTGAGAATTATTCTGGCCTGAATATCAAGATTCAGTACTTAATTGCCATTTCATTATATGTGAGTTTAATTTAAGTGTATTGTGACTGCTGAGTTGGTTTGTCAGTGTACTTGTACAAATAGTTCCTTGACTGATTGGCAGATTTCAGATGTCAAAGTATTCCCCAGTCATTTTTATTACAGTATTTATCTGTTGAAATTGGATTGTATTTTTAGAAGAGAAAAAAAATCACAATGTTCAACTTGTCGTTAGAGCAATCTACACTTTGTAAATGTTCCATTCATATTAATGTTGTATTAACATTTCAGTTTAAAAGTTGAATATATATATATATCACTGTCATGTTCTGATTAAGAGAAGGTGAAAATCTATTTATCAAACAGTGTTGATATCTGCTGATTTTTGGACACAGAAAATTTTGACAATGTTATTGTGCCATATTTGCATGTCGGTAATATTGCCTGACATTTGACCTTTATTCAATTTTATGTTTTGTGGCCTAGTGTTGCTCACTTTTGAATCATTGTATCATCATTCATCCTCAATTTAAGAGGTTGAGGTGAAGTGAAAAAACGTAATACCTTTTGATATCATGTTCCGACAACATCGATCTTGATGCCCTTAGTACACATAACGTGTGAGGAAAACAAAATTTTATGTTCTGCTCAGGTTGATCCGTGGCTTCGCATTGAAGTTATTTGTAATTTGTTGATTGTCAGGATAGGTGCATAATTAATTGCAGTATCTTACAGAGGTAATTGGCGGGAGTAAATTACATGTAAACATTGAATAATAAATTGAAAGCTTTAGTTGAGTTGCCTGAATCAGTTAAACTGAAGAAAATCCTAATTTTATCTGTGAGAACTTGCAAATATTGAAGGTATACATTAAATGAAAACTCTGAACCTTTTTAATGTCAATGCAGCAAATTCATGATTATATGCTAATTGTTATTTGACATCGACTTGTATGTACGTTGAAATCGTTGGCAAGAGATTATGCAAGTATTTCTGAATATTTTGGCTCATGGCATTATGTGATATGCTGGTTTTTTGGATGTTATGGATGAGTTGTAGATGAATTTATCTGAAACTATTTAACACCAGCTTGTGCACGACTAATATCGATGCCATGTTGTCAATGGTTCGTTGCTCCCAAATGATTTGAGGTAAATATTTGAGGCTAATTGTCTTGTTCGGTGATAGGGTTTCACAAATCCTTTTGTAATCTTTCTGGGAAGATGGTTTCTTCCATTGCGTCACTTTCTTGCGTGTTGAACAACATGATAACTTATTGTAAAGTTTTGGAACTGCAGTTGAAATATCTGGTTTGATCGATTCTGTGTGTCGTTCTCATGTCCAAAGCCCTTAAGATGTCTGTGGTGTTGTGTATAAACCGGTCCTTATAGAGCAGAGTCGCATCACCCCAAATAATATTTCTCAAAAGTTTACATTACCTTTCAGACATAAACTACATTCACTCTTGAGAATGTAATGTCTCTGTATAGTGGCTCTATACACTGGTCACATTATCTATATATGCACTTCTTCATGAGTTTCTCTCATAATGAGAAATATTAGCTGGGGTGGTTTTGCTTGTGGGGTTGCTGAATTCTGAAAGCAGTCAAAACCCATACCAAAACAATATAACTTGGTAACTGTCTCAGTAATCTGTCATGTGATATAAATAGTGTAGAGTTGTTCTAATTTGTAGCTATCAGCCCCAGTTAAATGTAATCTGTTACACCAATTGTCCACAGTTTTTACTGAAAAGTAAGACTTTGTGTCCACCGGGAACCTCTTAACAAAACATTACATTTGTTAAACACAGTATATTTTTCCCACGTTTTCTTTCACTTACGACATAGCATTTGTACATTTTCAGAGTGGCAACTGCTAAATGTAAAAGCCTTTTTTAAACAAGCACTGCTTTTCAATAGTAGCATTGCAACAGCAATCACTGCAGTCTCCTATCCCTATCTGTTAGATAAGAGATCCCCAGTGGACACAGGGCCTACAACTTTTGATAGCTGTAGAAAATCTACCGTTGCATTTAGTCTGATATATTAGAGCATGGTCATCAGGGGAAAAAAAGACAATTAAGCACTTTTAATCCTGTTGGTAGTATGGCTATTTGTTGTGTCCACAGATATGCTTTAACGCTGTTTTATCTGTTCATATTGCCATGGGGGAATGTACACTGTTTGCACCAGGCTGAAATGACTTTATGTTATCTCTTCAGTCTGTCTGTAGTTGCATGCGTGCTGGGCATCACAGCCCCGATGTCCTTTTCAAACAAGCATACTATTTGCTCATGTTAAACCAGGGTCAAACAGAGTTTCAGTTGCATGTCGTCAATAAACATTCATGCCCATTTAAATTAAAGGGAGGATTTTAATATTTATACTTGACCATACATGACTCTGAGATGGGCTATGTTTGTATAAAATACGAAAATTCTAATTTGTACTTATTTTGGCCCGGCTAAAGCAACTGAAGACAATTTCAATGCTTTAATTAAGTTTAGCTCCCAGGTTTACTTATTAACAAATAAGCTATGTAGCTATTATTTTGAGTAGAACTGCTAATGTGTACATTTTTCCACACCTTGTGCACCAATATAATTTTTTTTTAAAATACCGGATATATAATAATAATAATGACAGTGGAAGCAAAGGTGATACCCACAGTGACAAGCTTTCTACATTGTCCAAATGTAACCTGTAAAATATGATTTTATTTAAATGGTAAGTATCATACCTTAGGCTGTTTCGTGGAGTGCTTTGTAACACATACGTTAAAAGTATTTCATGGACTATTTGACCCTGGTTTAGCTCTGTCCTGTTTCATTTCCATGCTGTATGAGTTGACACGCTGCTACATATTTTATATTATATATTTTTTGCTAATATTTTCTATGAACTTGAATCTTCTATAATGAACATAGGTTCCAGGCATATTTTTGAATATGGCAAAAGACTTATTATATTTGGTCTGATCTGTAATTTGACTGTTGACAAAAGTTCAGTCATGCCCCTTTCCATTTCTCCTGGATGTTATAGTCCCTTTTAAATAATATTGTGACGAGGGGTAACATTGAGTTTTACTACTGTGTTATGTAAAATATTATTGTCGGGTAAACTGTTTTTATCTGTAGCCATGCACCGTGTAAAAACCCTTTCTACAGCAAAAACATATCAAATTTGAATATGCATTTGAGACTTTGAACCATCTAAATTGTCTGTACTCATTTGACGTGCCTGTAAGTAAGGCCTATTTGGTGCAGATACCAGTTGTAATTCGCCCTGTAAAGCAAAACCTTCTAGCACATATGCGGAGGTGCTTTAAACTGGGTATTAATTTAATCAGTTTAGTGGTCCATTGTGGACAGTCTAATTGACCATTGCTGCTGCCATTTATAATTATGATTAAAAGGCTGCCTTTCCAGTTTCCTGTACCTTGCATGCTGGACTTAGTCTTTCTCAATTCTAAGTACAAAATATTGCAGCTTATTTGCTGGCATAATGTTAACTAGACCCTAAAGGGGTGTACTAAATTACATAATTATTTTCTGTTAATATGTAAAAATAAATATTGGTATGCTTTTGGTAACCATATCACTGGGCGGTTGTGGCAAAGTATCACCTGCTGTGTCTGAATCAGATGCGTACCTTCCTTTTGGTAGTTTTGTGTTTGTATTTACCGCTCTTTTTGTCCTTTCTGTGTCTATTACTCCTATATTGCTTAATTTCCTGAAAATCTGGTTGTGTCACAACCAATCATGCACTGTTTCTATGTTATGTGTCACAGTGGTTAAAGTTTTCAGTGTTTAGTTTTTAGCTCTGTAGCCTACAATTACCAGTTGGTTGTAAGGAAATGTGTTTTGAAATAGCTGTATGACAAACATAGGGTCCAATTTGTTTCGGTTGTGAGAATTGGCAAAAGTCTCAGTCATAGTATAGTATGTCATAAAAATGTCATAGAATAGTATGCCCTAAAAAAGTGTAAGTACAGTGTGCCCTAAAAAAGTCTAAGTACAGTGTGCCCTAAAAAAGTCTAAGTACAGTGTGCCCTAAAAAAGTCTAAGTACAGTGTGCCCTAAAAAAGTCTAAGTACAGTGTGCCCTAAAAAAGTCTAAGTACAGTATGTCATAAAAAATCTTAGTACAGTATGCATTAAAAAAGTCTAAGTACAGTATGTCATAAAAAAAGTCTAAGTACAGTATGTCAAAAAAAAGTCAAAGGTCATAAAAGTCTAAAGACAGTGTCATGAAAAAGTCATAGTATCACAGAAATTCATAATATTTTTTGAAAGGGAGGAGGCAAGTTTTTTTAAAAACCACTGGTGATTGGAAAAGTTATTTGACCAATTCATCAAAAAAGTTCATATTTTTTGCAAATCTCACAAAACAGACAATATTGTGCAGTGTGCGATACTGATCCCATAAGGTGCACACCATATAACTTCAGGCTCAATTCAGCTTTGCACAATTAAATGAGTCAGTCCTTGAATTTGAAATTTATTGTACACTGTAGACAATGGATTAACAAAAATGTCTAATTTCACTGTCCCAAGTCTTTAAATATACTATATTTCAAATATAGATGTCAATTCTTGTCTGTCAAGAGCTACGTGCAATTGTGCATTATCTATATATAAATCTACTTCACACTCATTTAAACAATTAAAAATCCATGTTTCAAAAACCGTGATAAAATGCATTTAGGCATAGACACATATTGTTTTATTTTCTGGTGTGTGTACGTACTGATAGATTTCAGATTTGCTTCTTGGATATATCCTGTTCAAGTCTGCATGACAATGTTTCTGTGTCTGTGCCAGGGTTGGGTGCAATACAGTCAACTGAGCATTAAGAGAAACAGAAGTCAATGTCCCAACAGGGTGTAACGATACGTTTTACTACGATACGATTTCCATGGTTCCAATATGATTCAGGACGATATTTGGCTCATCTAGTGCGATACGATTCAATGATTTAAAATCGATACAGTAACTTTTTTTGCCAAAAATTCAGTCAGTGTGACTGAAATAAATAGCTGATACTGGACAGTACAGGTCAGGATTCCCCACAGTTTTTCTTGTAAGGGAATCAGGGATAAATTAATTATGGCTATAAACAAAATATGTTTATTATATATGTAATAAACAAACTTCTATTCAAGTTAAATGAACAGTGGTTTAACCTGCTGCTTTTGTCCTCATTTTTAATATAAACTGTAGAGCAATAATACAGAGATCAAGCGCTTAAAGTGATCAAACAGCTTGGAACAGAATCATTCCTATACAAAGGCTGTTTAGATAATCTCCTGTGTGTGAAGCCGACAGGCCCCGTCTCATGCAGAGCGGTGCTCATCTCCCTCCAGCCGTTACCGGGTGAGAGAGGAGGAGTCCAGTGCTCCGTACGTCCGCGTGCACGCCGTGGATGCGCGCTCGCGCTGCAGAGGGCAGAGCTGACACATGTCTGGAGAACCGGAGTTACGTTTAACATTTCTTTACTAATACAAGTGCTAAAAACACTTTCATATTACGTTTGTCGTCCTTAAATACAAGGTCCAAATCCTTAATATCGATACAATCGATTTTTGCGTTTCAAATCAATTTTATATCGATATACGTCTCCCGTGAAGGACAACTTGCCGAGTACCTATCGATGTAGTTGTATCGTAGGAATATAAATCGATACATCGATGTAGTGGATGAATCGTTACACCCATAGTATTCTGCCATTTATATGCCTCGTTTTCAGAGAGATTTTAAGTTTTCCTGACCACACACCCCTTCCTCGTCACAATACCATGTTCAGTAAATGGACTTGGATGAACTCCAACCTTGTGACTCAGAGTGACGGTGAATTGAACCCAGCCCTGGTGTGCACTATATGTGCGTAGTCTAGAGGTTTAATGATGAGGAGGTAAAGTGTTCACTGTTGGGCTGCCTCGAAACCAAACTCCACCCTTCGTTTTGACACCTTTCAGCTAACGAGGATCAAGGATGGATGGAAGGAAAAAGGAGGACGAATTTCAGTGCACCACCACCTCCCCACCCTGCATGACCGGACAGGATCACAACCACAACCACCAACTCTTCCTCCATCTCTCCTCTTCCGTCTCCACCCATCCTTCTCTCTGTCTGTTCATCTTGTCTGCCTGAATAAGAGCAGTGGATGGAAGACCCTGACCTGTGTAAGGCTATGTTATCCAAACATCTATACTTATGGTAACTAAAGATGAAAGAAAAGAAACTTTCCAAACTGTTCTTTTATTTTTATGATGTTTTATTTGACTTGAAGATGACTACGTGTGACGCTTTTTTGCAAAGAAACAATAAAAAATGGCCCACACAATCCCCTAACTAGAAGACACAAACATTACATCCCATTTGTTTTTTATTTTCCCCCTGGCTCGCTGTACTGTGTACATTCAGTTTAGAGATCAGTTTTTATAGGGTACATATGTGATGTGTTCTCCCCACCCCTCCTCATTCTCATTTATTCTTTTTGTTGTTAGAATGTTTGTAAATGTCTCTCTGCTTTTGATTAAAAACTAGATGGTGTTGTAATAAAAAATGTTTACCGAGGTACTCAATGCATTTGGTGAATTCCTCTACATGTTTGGCTCATTTATATTAAATGTGTATTTTGGACTGCAAATGGTTTTTCATATTGAATTTGTCTACGTTTTAGGTTATTTTTCTAGCTGTATTACCAAGAGAAAATAGTCCCCTTTTTGTTATTTTGTGTCATTTTATTCTTCAAATGGATAAAACTTTTTACAAGGTAAGACAAATTAGATGAATGTACTTTTTTGCAATGTGAATTGATGGTTGAATGGGGGAATATGTAGACCTTTTAACACGTTGACGGTCTACATGTACATGCAGCTTTTTGAACAATTTTGGGCAGCTTTGAACCGTAAAAAAAAAATGCACAATTCTGTTCACAAAGTGGTTTCTGTTGTGTGCAAATGCACTGAATAGCTATTACCAAGAAGTCTCCCAATCCAAATGGTCTTTGAGGTGTTTGTTAATGTGAAATATATTCATTCTTATATTTAGTAATCTATGTTAATTCAAGCAGCCATTGTTGGTCATCCTTGAGATATTAATTAATCCATTTTGGTGATTTTGCCATTTCAAGGAAATGATACTTCCTGCTCCTATGTTCCACACCTAACATGTTTTTGTATGTTCATTTTTCACACCGTAGAGGAACTTTTGAACACAACATAAGGAACAGATTCAAGTGGTTCTTAATATGCAATTTGTTAAATACAATGTGCACCGTAACACTAACGTTGTCATCAAGGCAACGCGCCTTTTATTCCACCGCCCATCATGTTCATGTCTTTTGTTGAAATAGACTGTGGTTGTCTACATTTTGTTATAATATATCATTTAAGATGATCGGTTTGGCAAATAAGCACTGAGTTACATGTCTGTCTTTAACTGTCCCTGATCAATATTTTCAATTCCAAAATATTTGAGGCCTAGATTGGCCTAATATTTGACCTTTAATTCTAAGGCTAGACAAATGATTGAATTTCAATAGATAAAAATGGGGCGGACAAATGTTTTGTGGTGCTGCAACAGTGTTTAATCAGGGAGTGTAATATTGCTGTTTGTTCCATTTGTACTTCATAACAAAGGAATATGGATAAAATGAGATTAAAACTAACATTGTTGATTTACACAGCAGGTTAGCAAACACAACTCCTGTTTATATGGTCCACAATAACTCCCTTTATTGTCTAAGAATCTTCTGTTTCATTTTTTGTCTTTCTGGAGATTATTGGTTTACTTGTCAAAATTGTTTTTTCTTTTCTTTTTACTTTTTTTAATCCGTCACCTCAGTTCAAATCCATGACTATCCTCTGAAATATTACATGTCTAAAAGGTATTTGATGGTTGTAAAGGTTGTGGACCCTAATGGCTACAGGAATCCCTCTGAACTTTGATGAAAAGATGTTAATCAGACAAAACCTAAATGATCATCTTGAAATGTATTACTATTCTAACGGTATACTTTTTTAAAAAAGGGTGTTACATATTTATGGATATTAATCCATTTGCTCCCGTAACCTTGTAAACTCTGTATAAGAGCAATGAAACATTGTAAATTGGGGTTTTGTACCAAAAAAAACAATGTGAAAGAGTGGAACATTTTGCACTTAAGGGCTAAAAATATGAATGCCAGTTCACTTGAACAATTCCTTTAAAAAATGTTGCACACCAGTGGTTTTTAATTATTTTTGTCTGACTGGACCTTTTCTCCAGACTGTGTTAAATGTGTCTGGTTCATACTTGATTTATGTACATAAAGCTCCACTCGATGTCATCCTGAGCAGAGGTCTGATCAGCCAGATTAAGAGCATTTTTGAGCAGGGCTTTTGAGTATGAGTACTTGGGGTGTCACTGCAGTTGTCTTGTGCTGACTTCTTCTCTCCACAGCGCTGAAGGTAAGTGTTTTCAGGTCCACATCACTACACAAGATGAAACAGTCCAGTCCAGAGGAAGTCTGGCTGACTGTGACATCAAGACAAGCAGCTGGAAAGTATCTTTTTTTTTGGTGCATGTTTTCAGTATTTGACTTGCATGGTGTAATGTTAGGATATATTTTTATTAGTCTTTATATGATCTTCAGACACTTTTTCATTGTAACAGATAATGTAAAAATGTTTATGTGTGACCCCAAACTGAATCTCGCCAAAGGTGTAACAAGGTGAAGACTCATAACATTATATATAACAAGTCATTTACAGTTGAGATTTTTTCTACCTGCAACTGTATCAGCATAGTTATGCAGACCTGCCCTGTGAAAAGCAGGACTTCTCAGGGCTGTATGAAAAGTTTGAGTTTCTAGTATCTATTATTAATGTAACCTGGGTTTTTAAATTAATGGGGTCACATCTAGATTCTTTCCAGTGGGGACTGTAATCTTGTACTACTGCCAGCAATGTTGTTCTAATAACACATTCCCTCTCTGGGGAAAGGCACATGGTAGCCAAAAGTGATCAAGTGGTCATTTGTCCCAAAAAATAAAACATTTCTAAATTCAGTTTGGTTTTCTGGCTGTCCTTTGTACATAGTTTGAATATAATGTACCTATTTTTTCTTCAGAATGGGCATCAGGTTAAGGACAAACTATATCAATTACTTTAAGCCAGTGTAAATGAGATTTTGGTCCACAAATTCTCCAGCATTACTTAGGAAACAATCTTTCAAAATGCATTCTCCCAATGTTATTTTGGGATTTGATAAACGTGCATAAACAAATTTATCAAAAAGCTGTGGTAGAGCTGCTGATATTTACTATTTGTAGGTACAATTTACTTACTATCAAATACTATACAAAATTGAGTGTAAATATTTACTACATTAAGGGTGCAAGTGAGTGAAAATGACTGAAATGTTGACCTAATTGAGGGCCATTATCTACAATGTCTTTAAATGGCTGTAAACCCCTTGGACCCTTAGGCTATAATAGTGCTGCTTTATTACTGATCAATTAGGGCCACCATCTAATTCATTCACCTATGAGGGAAGTTGAACAAGGAAAATGTTTTTTCAAATGATCACCTTAAAAGAAAACACTGAACTCATGTTTGCAAACAGTTGTAAACACCCATCTTTTATCCCACCACTTTCAATGAAATTATACCTAACTACATTGCATAAGCGATTTAAAGGGGACACATTGTGCTCATTTTCAGGTTCATGCATGTATTTTGGGTTTCTACTAGAACATGTTTACATACTTTAATGTTTAAAAAAAACACTTTATTTTCCTCATGCTGTCTGCTTGAATATACCTGTATTTACCCTCTGTCTGAAACGCTCCGTTTTAGTGCATTTCAATGGAATTTCAACAGAATTGCATTGCTAGGCAACAGCCTGGGTCCATGTTTACTTCCAGTCAGCTGATGTCGTTCACATACACTGCAACAGGAAATAACCTGGGACACATTAAGAATGTTTACGTTTAAAACTTTGAAATGGTCTAAATATTGTAGATTTGTGACATCACAAATGGACAAAAATCCTGACGGCTTGTTTCAAAAGCTCAGTTTCTGAATACGGACTGCGTGTATTTCTCTGTGGATTAAACGTTTCGATACTTTCACAGTATTTATATAGAACTTAAACCTACTTTATAATATAAAAGTCATGAAAATGTCACTTTTTTACAATATGGGACCTTTAAGATAGATTAAGAAAAACTAGTTAGGAATTCATGAAATTAGTGAAAGTACAGTAATTTGGTCACTTTGATAAAGGAAAGATAAAATCGCATTTGAATGTGTCCTGCAAATTAATCGTATTTATTCATAATAATAATATTAATACATGCAGCATTGTACTTGTCCGACGATTTTGCCTCCATCAACCGGAACCTTAAATGTTCTCGACGTCGCACTCCTACCGTGCAACTTACCACGCTACACCCATCACTTCCGGTGCTTGTTTGTTTGGCTGTGTTGTTTGAAATGAGAAACGCTGGCTGTGTAAAAACACACTTTAAATGATTGAATGGCAGCTTTATTACATGTAGATACACGCTGTAGAGCAAAAGGAAGGTCTATAGACTGAACTAGATCAACTTCTCTCTCTCTACCGGACTATGTTCAAGAAGATGACTGAATTTGGTCCAGATTCCGGGGGGCGAGTTAAGGTAACGTACCGGGAACGTCACACCAGAGCAGTCTGGTGTTATTATCTACTCAGTGTGTTGCTTTTAAATACCTTAGTAGTAAATGAGCAAAGACAGTTTCAAGTCAACATTAATATAATTTTACCCACCTAGCTTCTTTGTTCTGTTGTCTTTTATTGTTTTGTTGGGGAGTATTTTAACAGGAACACATTCATATGATTTTATATATATATACATATATATATATGTTTCTCCTCTGTGAAGTCTTAGTACAGTATGCACTAAAAAAAAGTCTAAGTTCAAAGTTCAGAATGCACTAAAAAAAGTCTAAGTACAGTATGTCAAAGAAGTAAGTACAGTATGTCATAAAGAAGTCTAAGTACAGTATGCCCTAAAGAAGTCTAAGTACAGTATGTCATAAAGAAGTCTAAGTACAGTATGTCATAAAGAAGTCTAAGTACAGTATGTCATAAAGAAGTCTAAGTACAGTATGTCATAAAGAAGTCTAAGTACAGTATGTCATAAAGAAGTCTAAGTACAGTATGTCATAAAGAAGTCTAAGTACAGTATGTCATAAAGAAGTCTAAGTACAGTATGTCATAAAGAAGTCTAAGTACAGTATGTCATAAAGAAGTCTAAGTACAGTATGTCATAAAGAAGTCTAAGTACAGTATGCCCTAAAGAAGTCTAAGTACAGTATGTCATAAAGAAGTTTAAGTACAGTATGTCATAAAGAAGTCTAAGTACAGTATGTCCTAAAAAAGTCTAAGTACAGTATGCCCTTAAGAAGTCTAAGTACAGTATGCCCTAAAGAAGTCTAAGTACAGTATGTCATAAAGAAGTCTAAGTACAGTATGCCCTTAAGAAGTCTAAGTACAGTATGCCCTAAAGAAGTCTAAGTACAGTATGTCATAAAGAAGTCTAAGTACAGTATGCCCTTAAGAAGTCTAAGTACAGTATGTCATAAAGAAGTCTAAGTACAGTATGTCCTAAAAAAGTCTAAGTACAGTATGTCATAAAGAAGTCTAAGTACAGTATGCCCTAAAGAAGTCTAAGTACAGTATGCCCTAAAGAAGTCTAAGTACAGTATGTCATAAAGAAGTCTAAGTACAGTATGTCATAAAGAAGTCTAAGTACAGTATGTCATAAAGAAGTCTAAGTACAGTATGCCCTAAAGAAGTCTAAGTACAGTATGACATAAAGAAGCCTAAGCACAGTATGACATAAAAAAGTCTAAGTACAGTGTGCCCTAAAAAAGTAAGTACAGTATGCCCTAAAAAAGTCTAAGTACAGTATGCACTAAAAAAAGTCTTAGGCACAGTAGCCTATGCCCTAAAAAGGTCTAAGTACAGTATACACTAAAAAAGTCTTAGTACAGTATGTCATAAAGAAGTCTAAGTACAGTATGACATAAAGAAGTCTAAGTACAGTGTGCCCTAAAAAAGTCTAAGTACAGTATACACTAAAAAAGTCTAAGTACAGTATGCACTAAAAAAGACTTAGTACAGTATGCCCTAAAAAAAGTAAGTACAGTGTGTCATAAAAAAAGTCATAAAGGTTATAAAAAGTCTAAAGACGGTGTCATGAAAAAGTCATAGTATCACAGAAATTCATAATATTTTTTGAAAGGGAGGAGGCCAGTCTTTTATAAAACCGCTGGTGATTGGAAAAGTTATTTGTCCAATTTATCAAGAAAGTTCATATTTTTTGCAAATCTCACAAAACAGACAATATTGTGCAGTGTGCGATACTGATCCCATAAGGTGCACACCATATAACTTCAGGCTCAATTCAGCTTTGCACAATTAAATGAGTCGGTCCTTTCAGATTCTATCAACATTTTCTCTCATGTCCATCCCTGAATTTGAAATTTATTGTACACTGTAGACAATCGCTTAACAAAAATGTCTAATTTCACTGTCCCAAGTCTTTAAATATACTATATTTCAAATATGGATGTCAATTCTTGTCTGTCAAGAGCTACGTGTAAATGTGCATTATCTATATATAAATCTACTTCACACTCATAAACTGGGAAAAAAAAGTTTGGAAACTTGTGTTTGGTGGATTATTTCTCTGTTGTTATAATGCTAATTGGCATTGTATTTTACATGGTTGGAAAGCCTGTTTATTTACCTTCACAATGATGTCCAACGTGTAAGGATCATGCATTTGTGGGATGAGCAGCACAGCTGATTATGTTGGTAGCGCCCAAGAAAAATTTGCCAAAATGCTCTGCCAATGGTAAACAGTGTATTCTCCTGTTGGAATTGACTCTTGTTTTGAGTTGTTTGGTGGATTGGATGATTGAACTCTCTATCAGTGACAAGGAACAAACAAGACATATTGGCTATTTTACACTTTATTCATTTAATACACTCATTTAATACAATATTTCTCCTCTGTGATCCCCAGGGAATAACCATTGTGAAGCCCATTGTGTTTGGCAACGTTGCCCGTTACTTTGGGAAAAAGAGAGAAGAGGATGGACACACACATCAGTGGTCTGTCTATGTGAAGCCTTACAGAAATGAGGTGAGACATCCAGATCACATCAAGTATATAGAACACTGGCATTTATATTGACACACTGTAATTAGTTGAAAAGACAATAGCGAACGACTCGCACTGTTAAGTTCATTGGTTTCTATATAAATACATAACATTGTTCTTTCAGGATATGTCTGCTTATGTGAAGAAGATCCAGTTCAAGCTACATGAGAGCTATGGTAACCCACTGAGAGGTGAGTCAACCTTTATATAACAAGTATGGGATGAGGAATATCTGTTTTATTGTCAGAAGATGTATTGTTTCCTGTGGATTGTACTTAATTGTGTTAAAATGTGAATTGATATTACATCATATGAGCAGGTGTATAGCGGCTCAATGTGTTTCTCTTCTTCCTTCCAGTTGTGACTAAGCCTCCATATGAGATAACAGAGACGGGCTGGGGGGAGTTCGAGATCATCATCAAGATCTTTTTCATTGACCCCAATGAGAGACCTGTGAGAGCCTAACTGATATTTTACTGAGCTGCTTTGCATCTTGATATAAAAAAAAGTATGCTTTTATTGATTTGTGCCTGTGTGTGTGTGTTTCAGGTGACTCTGTACCATCTGTTGAAGCTGTTCCAGTCAGACTCCAGCGCCATGCCTAAGAAGACCGTTGTCTCTGAATTTTATGATGAAATGGTACGCCTTGTTTCATGCTGTAGCTATTTAAATTTTATTTAATTTGAAAAAAGGGACAATGTACATTAATCAACATTCAAGCAAATGTAAACGTACCAGAGTTAGCCAAGAGGCTAGTTCTCATCTGCAGTCATTTTGCCGGATGTTGTTAGGCATCCTACAATAATAAAAATAAGCACATTTTTACAATAGTTAAGAACATACTACACTGGTAAAAAGCATATACAATACAGTTAAACAACATGAGCGGACAAAATACAAGTACAGTGTGAGTAGCCTACTGTCATCAGTGCCGACATTGTTGGTTCTCAACAAGCCATTCATTGATATTACACTTTAAAAAATGACCACAGTTACTATACTGCATTAATTTCTATGTTCTTTTACGCTGACAATGCTAGTCCTATTAATTATTATTATTATTATCTACTAATAATATGTAAACTTGCCACCATAAATGATAAATTACATAAATCACATATCACTTCCACTTTGTGTGAGACTGGGCGAGATGCACCTGACTCTGTTTTCTTTGTAATTTTTCAGATCTTCCAGGATCCTACAGCCATGATGCAGCAGCTACTGACTACATCGAGACAACTCACCCTGGGAGCATACAAGCATGAGACAGAATGTATGTACACACACACACACACACACACACACACATGTAGAAACACAAGACACACATGTTTATATACAGACTAGTATACCCCAGTTTTGACTTTAACCTCAGTGCCCTGCATAAGGGAAAATCTAGTTGGTGCCTCTATACAGAAGAGCAGCATTCAACTTGGCTACGTTCCAAATCGCATACTTTTCTTTTTACTTTGAGTACATACTGCAGCTGCCCTTTCAAAGTACGTGCTGTTGCATGCAGTATGCATAATTTGGGGACATACTACTGCATCATAGCATTGCATAGAAAAAGCCAGAAAAGCATCCTGGCTTGCATACTGCAAAATGCGACCGGATGTTGTAGACTAAGTAGTGTGGTAGTATGGGTATTGGAATAGAGATAGTTTGAGTCACTGTCATCATCATGCTTATGTGTCTTCCTGCGTCTGCAGTCAATGAGCTGGAGCTGAGGACCAAGGAGAAAATGGAAATAGCAAAGAAGAGAACCAGCCAGGAGATATCAGAGCTGAAAGACAAACTAAAAGCCAGCAGAGAAAACATCAACAACCTGAAGGCAGAGATCAGGAAACTGGAGGAGGACGGAGACAACAAGGAGCACTGAGAAATGGACAAACACAGTCACACACATAGGTGATTTAAAAAAACAAGGCATCGTTGTGACACTCAATATCACACGGCTCAGAGAAGACATTAACCATGATATATCTTATTGCAGCTCTGAAAAATCTGAACATTTGTATGTTGTGCTTCTTTATTGACCTCCCATTGTTGTCTTTTCTACCCAAACACTGCTGGATCAGCCGGCTGAGAGGTAGAATGTTAAAATAAATGTCATTTTCTGCTATGTTTTTGCTACATTAATCTAGTCCAGTCATCTTGATGTAATTGATCCTGCGTCGAAGCGGGGGTTTTCCTTGCATCCCCGTGAAGTGAACCTGAGCAGAGGTCAGTATTCACACCTACCTGATGAGATATCCACAGTTTTGAATGTAAATAGCTCATTTGTTGTGTTTTCTTTTACTGATCTGTCAGTTTTCTATATAAAGTAAACGTGTTTACAGTATTGCCTGTAAACGATTCTTCTATTGCAACCCTTTGGGTAAAACATGATGGACTACAGGTGTTGCGCTGCAATCAGTAGTAGCATACTGCCGGGCGGACAATTTACACCAAGCATTGTGCACAACAATGGCATATGCTCTGACATGTTGAATAGAGCAGAACAGGTTAAACCCTGATCTTTGATGCCAAGTGGAGCAGAGTTTGACCTGCTTGTCAATCCTGATCCTGTCTAGTCCACATGGATAACTAGCTGGATATGAATTTGCTTAAAAGGTTCAGGGGCTCATAATAACCTGTCAGCTGTTGCAGTGACTGCATGATTTGTTTTTTAGTTGATGTAACCATGAAGTTTGTACCCACTGAAATGAAAAGGTTGAAATGTTTTCTGCCTTGATTCAAGTAACTCCTTTCATACATTAGGAGTAAGAATTGTTGTTCAAAGACTGGTATAGCCAGTTAGTACTCTGCAAGAGTTGGTGATATTTAATGAAAAGTTTTCTCCGTGCAAAAACTATTAGGATCACCATAGGCAAGGCAAGGCAGCTTTATTTGTAGAGCACATTTCAGCAACAGGGCAATTCAAAGTGCTTTACATAAACATTCACGAAAAGACGTAATTAAAACAGTTATAAAAACATAAAAACATTAAAGATTACAAAATAAAAACAAGCTAAAATTAAAAGCTAGGATTGAAGCTAAAATAGAATATAACACACGAGTAAAAGCTCTAGTGCAGTATATAAAATCATTATCTGGTTTAATAAAAGGCAGCAGCAAACAGGAAAGTTTGAAGCTTTTAGCCATAAAGCAAACATATTCTATAGAGCAGCTCCAGAATATATATATATACAAACAAGTTTGAAACTTTTCCAGATTTGAGAAGACAATTTTTAAATTTCTTTATGATTAAAAAAAGCAAAATCTAAATGTGTTTGGATCTAAACATTTTAAAGCCCAGAGGTGAATTTTCAGATTTCCTAGTGTCCCTGAAAGCATCTAGCAGGAAGTTGAAACTTTTGTTTTTCCGGATGCTGAACTTACTACTTCTCTCGAGTTGTTACACATATGCAACTTTGTATCCTCTAGCTGTACTTTATTAAAACTCCCAAAGAAATATGGTCAAATACAAAGAGCTAGAATGGAGACAGTGTTGTTCAGGCCTGTGCATCTGTTGCTGGCGTGTAGATATAAGTTTAGTAAACACACCGAGCGACTGAACTCAGCTCGTGTCCTCTGGTTCAACTTGGTCCAGGTGTCCCTCATTAGCAGCACTTCAAGGTAAGACTACACTCTCACCTTTTGTACCCAAGTGTAGTACAAAAACATCTTCAAAAGTCCCCATGGGAGCATAGCATTTATAGTATAGTATCTTCACATTTATCAGTTATCTCTAAAAGGATATAACTAAGTTATGAAATGTGTAATCTTTAACATAGGCAGTGCTGATCACACATGCAATCATAAAGTGACTTTTGCAGTGAATGAGTGGGTATGGATTATTAATTCACCATCCATTTCCAGGTAGATGAAACAACAATGGTGATTGGTGGTCAAAAAGTATTCAAATCTAGTGTATTTTATTTAAAGAGATCACATTTTAATCTAATTCTAAAATTTAAATATCTAATACACAGCATAGGGCTACACATTTTATTTATTATGCAAGTAGCCGTTAGACTAGATGTGTCAAAATAATATTAATAAATAAACTTGATTAATTAAACAAAAATATCTTTGCCTAAATTACTTTATAAGAAAATAAATCAGCTACACGGCTACTTTTCTTGACATTATTATTATTGGTAATTTTATTTAACAAATTAAGCATGATATAACACACATAATAATAATAATAATAATCTTTATTTGTATAGCACCTTTCATTCAAAAAAATGCAGCTCAAAGTGCTTAACAATAAATACATTAATAAGTACATTGCATTCATAAAGTTGCTTACAAATGTATTTATTAATCTATGGATAAATGGACAAAATTACAAAGTAATTCATTATTTGACATTGTAATGGGGCAATGAAAAGAAGAATTATAAAAAGAATTTACAAATTAAATATTAATCCATCAGTAAATAGTTCAGCTTAAAAAGGGATTCACAAAAACACCATCAAACAGTCATCATATAAAAATACATTAATGAATTCATAAATAAATTAAAAAAGTTCTATTTAAAAATGCAGTTTTAAAAAGAGAAATAAATAATTGGCTTCACAAATTAAGAATACAAGTCCTCCATAACTGAGTGCTTCACATGAAAATAAAAACATTAATATAGAAAATAAAACCAGAAAAAAGTAATAATCTGTACTAGTGCAATAATAAGATACAAATTTTAGAAATATTTTGTGAGTAAAACTTTTTATTATTTTAGTATAGTAAATATTAGTCCCCCCCCCCATCCCCTCCAAACACCATAAAACAGTCAATAAGTACATCATATTAAAAAAATACATCAATGAATTCATAAATAAATTTAAAATTCGATTTAAAAATGCAGTTTTAAAAAGAGAAATAAATAACTGGACTGCTTCACATGAAAATTTAAATAAAAAAAATTGAAAATAAAACCAGAAAAAAAGTAATAATCGTAAACTTATCTGCACTAGTGCAATAATAAGATACAAATTTTAGAAATATTTTGTGAGTAAGACTTTTATTATTTTAGTATAATAAATATTATTTGTTTCTATTTTAGTGTTAGTTATTTATAAAAGCAGCCTGCAGCCACAGAGAGAGTTTTTAGGCGGGTCACGTGATCAGAGGGTTTAGCACCTACGTCACAGTCACAGAGCTGGTTGCAGACTAAAGCTGCTCTCACCGTCCTGCTGCTGCACTTAAACCAACACGACTTACCTCTGAAACACGTCTCTCCAGCACCATTAGCTGTCGTTTTATTAAGTTTGCACTCGCTATTGACTAACAGAAACGTGATAGTAATGTAAAGTGTATTGGTAAAATGCTCAGTGAACCGTGCAGCGGCTGATAAATGCTCGCATTAACATAGTAATTATGGTGAACGTTAATGCAACAAACAGCTAAGACAACACAACTGGTGGTGCTCTGTTGCGTTCAAGTTCCTCAGGTAAGTTGGCTGGAAATAGCAACAACTCGCATGTTTTGCAGCGCATAAGGTTGAGTGTATGGTGGCCCTGTGGTAATCTGTTTTAAGCAATCAGTGTTTCCTCCATGGGACACATTATGCTCTGCTAGTTGTCTGTAGCATATTGCTACATTTCCCTTCTTGTATTTGGCAGAAGAAGTTAATAATGTAGCCAGTGTTGTTGTTGCTGTGTTTCCTGTCTGTGTCAATGTCTGATCACACATTTTAAAGGGGAAATAGTTGACAGATGTCTTAAAGGTATTAAGGCTGTTTATCAAAATGGTTTGGGAGTCAGTCATTTTAAGGATTATAGACTCATTTATGCAAGTTGGAAATTTTAGCATCAGCCCACCAGCCACCAAATGCTGGTGAAATATGCAAGTGGCTTCTAGATTTGCAAAGCCCAAAAAACAATATTGAGTGACTGGTAAGCTAGTGACTAAAAGAAAGGTTATAGTAATATTCATGGTTTTTATTTTTTTAATTTTTTAAATTTTTTTTTACATTTATCCTTTGATATTGCAATATATTGTTATTAATTGTTTTTTATTTATTTGTTTGTTTTATAAGATAAGATAAGATAAGATGAACCTTTATTAATCCCCGAAGGGAAATTCAGGTGTCAAAGCAGCAAAATCAGCAAACAGAGTGAAACACAGGAGAGGTAAAGGTATACAAAAAATTATAAAAACAATAATAGAGATATAAAAGATAGAGTGAATGGGTGAACATAGTGTGTACAGTCCGTCAATAAATAAATTTGATATGTACATATGTGCAGTCTATAAAGTGGTATATAGGATGTATAGTGTAAAGTAAGTGGTATATAGGATGTATAGTGTAAAGTAAGTGGTATATAGGATGTATAGTGTAAAATGCGCCAGTGGTCCAAGATGGTTGCAGATAGTGCATGTTTAAAGTCCTTAAAGTCTTTTTAAATATATATATATTGTAATTTGCTTAATGAATTGTATATATGTATATATATGTTTTTGTTTTTATTTTGTTTTTTTAGTTTTTTTAAAATTTATTATTGAATTGACGCTTTGGTAATATTGTTCACCTGACAGTCATGCCAATAAAGCAAATTGAATTGAATTGACTTGACTGGTAGATTTTGGAATCCACCAGCCACAGTGGCAGGTGGACAAAAAAAGTTAAATTCCAACACTGATTTATGTTTTGACTTGTGTGTGTGATGCTGTCATGATAATAACAACAATATCATGCATTTGTTTGCTCATTTGTGGGGACACTTACCTGCTTCCATGAAAAATCTGGGCTAGGTAAATGTGATTTCTCAGCTATTTATAGTGTCCTTCACAAATGGTAGGGATGCACCGATCCAACTTTTTCAGTTCCGATAGCAAAACCTGGGCTTTGGGTATCGACCGAGTAGCCTACCAATCTGATACCAGTTTTGAATCAATAAGCTGTATGCCTCACTGAGGAAGTGACTGGGATCATTCTTTTATGTGTAAGGCAACATCAAGCTTGACATTAATATTGTTTTCCTAACTTTGTAAAACAAAATTTAACAAATAAATACATAGATATACATTTTGTGAATTATTTATTATTAAAGTAATAAATCGTACACCAGCAACTTGGTAAAAAAAATCTTAAAAATTAACAGGAATAAGTGTAAACCTTTTTAATGCAGCAACATATTGGTCAAAAATTAAACAGGAAATACAATTCCAGTATACAGTATAATGTTTATAGTATGTAAACATAGATTTGAACTGGATAGATTTGCCCCATTGTCACAGATACCTGATCCAGCTATTTGAGTCAGTATCGGCCCGATACCCGATCCGGTATCAGTGCATCCCTAACAAACAGTGTACATACTGTGATTTTCCTCAAATAACTTGGAGACAACCCTGTCTGATGACTTAATAGAAATATTTAATTTAACTTGACAACAAAGAAGGAGAGAAACTCTCACTTCAGGCTATATTTGTGTTTTTATGACCACACCAGGCTGGCTGGCTACGTAGATCTTTGTTTGGTTGTCCTCCACAGAGCTCCATTGTTGTCCCACAGAGTCTGTGTGTCTGTGCAGTTAAAGTCCATTCATGAGGCTGAGTGCATCATCAGCATGCCATAGCTTTAATGTATAGAGTTCACCTAAGAGCACAAGTGCATTGCGGGGCTTCTGTTGCATTACTGCATTGGTGTGTATACCTGACATAGTCATAAATGTCTCTATATGTTAGCCTCTCATCGATATCATGCCACGAAGGGACCACATCTAAATCAATATGGGATAGCAACGAAGGCCACCCTCAAATGCATTTTCTCATAAGTGCATTCTCTATAAGTGCATGAAGGAATCATTTACGAGTGCATAGTAGTTAGTAAGGGTGTGTGCTGCACAGTGATTGCTGTGGATAATAGCAGGATAAGGAAGGGCTGTGATTAGGTTTGCTGACTTTGGAGTGTGCAGGTGCCAACATACATTTTTGTGCCTAGTAAATGTAGGAGTTTTCTTCTCCTACTCTTAAACTAAAATGTCAAATTCACTCTCATATCTTGCAGCTTTTCCTACAAAAAGGTGAAGCTGAAAGCAGACCTGTAGCTCAGCTTAGGGCTTGACTCAAAGTTTAATATTGCACCACCATGTTTGAGGTGGATCTTGTCCAAGAAGGAATATTGGTCAGAGCAGTTTTGGCTCTTGCACTGGACCTGTAATGAAGCAACAATGTGATTTAATAGTAGATAAAGTCTGGCATTATCACTTCGTATTAATAGTTAATGTGGCCTTTTTTTTTAATATGGATTGCCTTCATTATTTTTGTATCATGCATGCACCAGTTACTTCCCAATCAGTAGTATTACACAAGAGTAAGAACCATGCTATTTGTGTTTTTGTATCCGTCACCCTCACTAGGCAACTTGTATCACAAGCTTTCCTGCCAACAAGATGTTAAGCGATAAGATTAAAGTGAAAACGGAGACACTATTAATAAGTCTTTATAGGTTTGCTTTGAAACGAGGTTGAGGCATTGCATTGGGTGCACTGTGGTATCACCCCTGATAGTAGTGTCATTTGAATACAGGGAAGTTAATCTCGCTGTGTGTCTGATTATCGTCTTTGTCTCATATGCAAACTACTACGGTTTAACTGTGAGCTGTTTAATGTGCTCTGTTATCGTTGCTGTATGAATATGTAATGCCGTGGTGCACCTGTGGTGCTTCAGAAGAGCAGTTTGAGAGCCAGCAGTCGAAAACGGTGGTTCTACTGACTGTGTTGTTCAAAGTGTGTTTGTGTTTGTGTGCTAGGTGTGGTGGTGAGCCAATGGAGAGGCCATCATCTTCAGGCAGAGCAGCTCTGGAGGAGAGACAAGGCCTGGTGGAGGTAAGCAGCCTACTCATCAACTCGCAACAAGATGTGGTAAATTATAACATTTTACTGTGAAACAAAATGCATGTTTCTAAACTCATTTTGGAGACGCCCGTTTTGTCTGGGGGTATGTTTTTTCTGCTGTTGTTAGCTGTCCAAATATGGTTGTTAATTTGCTATGAAAATGGACCTTTTTCATGGCAGACATTTGACTTGTCATAGCAGGAAAAGCACAGATGGAACGAATAACATTAACAATGGCTCCACTCCATCCAAGTGTCCCAGGAAGCCATTCCAGTGAACCAGCATGCAAAATAGCAGGAATTTGCTTATCTCAATGGAATGCAGTTGCTATCAGTGTTATTAGGGCGGCTGTGGCTCAGAGGGTAGAGCAGGTTGTCCACCAATCGGAAGGTCGGTGGTTCGATCCCCGGCTGCTCCGGGTCACATGTCGAATGTGTCCTTGAGCAAGACACTTAACCCCAAATTGCTCCCGGAGGCATAGCCATCGGTGTGTGAATGAGTATTTAGATTAAATCCTGATGGGCAAAGTTGGCACCTTAGTGCCATCAGTGTATGAATGTGTGTGTGAATGGGTGAATACTGACATGTAGTGTAAAGCGCTTTGAGTGGTCGGAAGACTAGAAAAGCGCTATATAAGTCCAAGTCCATTTACCATTTACCATTGATTACACTCGTACTTTCAATACTATGACATGTCAAAATGTCACTAGCAGACAAATTGACATGCCATTTACTGTTTGCGATTAACTACAATTTTGTCTGCTGTGAAAAAAGGTCTATTTACAGTCACTGTTGTTGAGTTTCTTGATTCATGCTTTACCTGTTGAGGGGGAACTCCGCTGATTTTACCTGTTGAAGGGGAACTACGCTGATTTCACACATCAAAGTCTGTTAAAGCTGCAGTGGGTAGAATTGGAGCTTAAGTTATTAAAGTTATTTTTATAAAACAGTCACTATATCCTGACAGTGGTGCCTCTGTGTCCTCTGGTGCTCCTAACGGCATCTGCAAGATTTCACAGACCTGAATAAATCAACCAATCAGAGCCGAGCTAGAGACTGCCGTCTCTGAGCAGCTGTCAATCGCTTGCGAACTCCAATCAAACGGTCAAACTAGGCAGCGATGATCAACATTCTGTTACTGTAATGCCTATTTCTCGCCTCAAATGTTTTCAGAAACATCTTGTAGTGCACTGTTTAGCTGTGAAATGAGAAAGTTTCTTTCAATTTGAGGGCACAAGAGGATGTCTCAATGATGGTTGGTTGATGGTGCTAATTCCCTGTCCTGTTTCCAATGCATTGGAGAATGCAATTTGACTCCATCACTGTGTGTTCGTGTTTGTCCTCCAGGATGGTGAAGTGCTGAGAGGTGCTGAGGGTGGAGAGGTGGATCCTCAGACCCCGAGGAAGAGCAGCTCCTCTCGCTCCTCCCGCAAGAGCTTCCGCTTGGACTACCGGCTAGAGGTAAAACCTCACTTCCCATCATCCCCCCGTCCCCTAAAGCCTACTCCTCTACCTGAAACGCACACATCACTTCTTCCGCCTTCACCTCAACTCATTTCCATAAACTCCCGACCTCAGCATGCCATCTCTCCAGTTTTCTACCTGCCTAAAAATAAATGGCTAAAATATCTTGTTTACTTTGATTGTAGGAGGAAGTGACAAAGTCCTGTCGGGACAAACACGGCCGCTGGACCAACCCCTGGCCCACATGGCGGTTCCCATCCTACACCACCCTGCTCAGATTTCTGTTGTTGGATAAAAATCACAGCAATATACCAACTAGTAAAGAGGTGGGTAATCATTGGATTACAATTATAAAGCCATTAACTACATTTATTTTGTCTTTGTTCCATAATGTCACAAGTAATCCAAGTCCCAACAGTGTGTTGGATCAGACAGTAATAGATGATGTTTTAAATGTAATTGTCCCAATTTAATACAGTATATAGTGGATGATATGGAGGATAACTCCACCCTAAATTCACCCCCTTAAATACCTTTAAAAAGTTGTTTGTCTGATCACAAAGCTGATGTTGCACTTGGGAATGAGTTCAGAGCTAAATAAAATCGTACTCAATGATTCTGTATAAAAGCAATGTATCAAATTGGGTCAAGCCAATTCATGGCTATACTTGTATTATCCTTATAGTGATCAGCATTAGAGTTCATATTCAGTGTTTCCCACCTCTGTTAGTAGGATTGTTGCCCTTTGTCGACTCTGAAAACCAACACAGTATTCATAGCTCCTGGTGGAAACCTTGCTGAGCTCAGGAAGAGCTTAACGGGCTTCAAACACTGCTTTCACACAGCAACAGAAAAATGTTTAACCCCTTAATTGCACAGTTTTGTTGTTATATGTGAATGGGTGTACAAATCAACAACCAAAGAGATAGATAAATTAAAAAATGTGATGATGAGAAGGTAGCTTGCAACATTTTGTAAATATACTGTGTGTTTTAAGATTTAGCCGTGTAAACTACGTGCATAAATAACAGAGATGAAACTTCAAGGCACACAAAATGAAGTTGTTCGAAAGGCTTTTTAATTGAGAATAAATCCTGCAAGCAGCAGCAGCAACATGTTAATTCCTGTGTTTAGCACTGTAACATTTGTAGAAAGTAGAACAGTTGGTCTGTTATTGGGGGATTAGGGTTCATTTTTGAAAAGTATGATCAGATGAAGTCCTTAGACTCATAAGACTCATCATTCTCTTTTCCCCTTTCTCCTTCTTGTTAAGGCTCTGGACAGCGAGCTCCCTGTCATGGAACCGTACTTCGTCCAGAGCCCAGACCTCTCTGACTCCGGTCCAGGTCTGAGAGTCACCTGGTTGGGTCACGCCACAGTTCTGGTTGAAATGGATGGGCTGAATATTCTGACAGACCCAATTTTTAGCCAGAGGGCCTCACCGTTCCAGTTCATGGGTCCCAAAAGGTACCGAGGGCCCCCCTGCACTGTGGAACAGGTTTAGTACTTTTTGTTTTTCATTTTCCCTTATTAAAATAATTCACCTTAGAAAAAAAGCAAATAACTATTTCAAAATATATGACCCAGGTGTTGTTTCATTTCTTTCATTACCTCGGTTTCATCATTTACCCTCCTGCCAACAGCTGCCCAGGATCGATGCTGTTGTCATCAGTCATTCTCATTATGACCATCTGGATGCTGGATCTGTTGCCAGCCTTAATTCACGCTTTGGAGGGGAGCTACGCTGGTACGTGTTGTACAATCTATAGTAATACTGTTTAGCTTACACTCTAAACCAAAGTGCATTATTAGAGTATGCCAGACTTTTGGAATAATTACATTATATTATGCCATAAAAAAAGTAAGAACAAAAGTCATAATATACTACGTCATAAAAAAATAAAACAAACAAAAACAAATGTTATAGTATGTCATAAAAATTAAAAACAAGTCATAGTATAGTATGCCATAAGAAATTTTTAAAACGTTTTTTCAAGTCATTGTGTAGTATGTCATAAAAAGGTCATAGTATATAGTCACTATACTATGACTTTTTCACTTTTTAATTTAAAAAGTCAGTATGTCCATTAAAAAAAGTGGGTCATGGTAGAGTCATGGTATAGCATACCATAAAAATATATAAATAAAAAACATCATAGTATAGTATGTCAAACAGAGAAAGAGTCACGGTATAGTATATCATAACAGTATAGTCCAAATGTCCAAAAAAAAAAGATATTATAAAAAGTCTTCGTATAGTATGTTCTAAAAATATTATAAAAATGTCAGTATAGTAGGTCATAAAAATATTAAGTCATAAAAGTTTAGAAAAAAAGTCATGGTATACATTTTTAAAACGTTTTCAGAAGTCATAGTATAGTAATTCATTAAAATATAAGGAAAGTCATAGTATGTCATAAAAAGACAAAAGAAACTCCTAGCATAGTTTGTCATAAAAAAGTTGTGATAATTTTTTTTTTTAAAGTTGTATGTCATAAAAGGTTTTTAAAATCATTCATAGTGTAGCATGAAAAATTAAATCATAAAGTAAAATAGTCATGTCATAAAAGTATCATTCAAATTCATAGTATAGTATGTCAAAAAGGTTTTAAAACCGTCACAGTAAAGTATGTCATATAAATGTAAAAAAAAAAAAAAGAAGTCCCATTAATTAAATGTATGTGTGTGTTTCCCAGGTTCGTGCCCCTGGGATTAATGGACTGGCTGGTGAAGACGGGCTGTGAGAATGTGATGGAGCTGGATTGGTGGGAAGAGAACTGTGTCCCGGGTCACGATGATGTCACATTTGTCTGCACACCCTCTCAGCACTGGAGCAAACGCACCGCGCTGGACGATAACAAGGTAATTCATTATAATTATTGAGTCGATATAACGTTTATTATGTATGAATTAAATCACTATAAAAGTACAGGCAAATGAGACATAACATATACACTTGAATATAAATCCAATAGCTGAGGCATTTTTTATTTTGAGTTGAAAGCGTATTTAGCACATACATAACTCTTTATCTCTTTCCCTCAGTCTTTATGGGGCAGCTGGTCCATCTTGGGTCCGGACCATAGATTCTTCTTCGCTGGTGATACCGGCTACTGCGCTTCCTTTCAGGAGATCGGGCGGCGCTTCGGACCATTTGACCTTGCAGCAATCCCCATCGGAGCCTACCTGCCCAGGTTCTGTTCATAATGTATACACACAGTATCCACTTTATTAGGTACACCTATACTGCCAAGGTCGCGGTGCTGTTCAGTATGACTCCAGTAATATTGAAGTTACACATTTCTGATAATGTCAACTAAAACTGAACTTTACAAATGGCAGAGATGTTGTATTGGATTGCACATGTGACACAACATTGATAACACACTACAGATTACATTTATTTGCTTATTGTTATAATGTACAATTCAAATTCTATATACTGTAGCTAGGAAGTTTTAAAAGACCACGCAGCCCTTTTAAAGAGAAAAACATATATTCTGTTGTTTTTCAGGGATATGATGCAAGGGCAGCATGTAGATCCAGAAGAGGCTGTTCAGATTCACCAAGACCTTCAGGCTAAACAGTCCGTGGCCATTCACTGGGGAACCTTTGCTCTCGCCTATGAGGTAGGTGTATACAGTTACTTAGTTATTGACCAATTGATGCTGTATGTATGACTAACCTGACTTTTTTTAGATACTATATTGTAGAGAGGTAGAGGGTAGAGAGAGGTAGCTGGAGGGGTAGAGAGAGTAGAGATAGAGGAGAGAGTAGAGAGAGGTAGAGGGTAGAGGGAGAGAGTAGAGAGAGGGTAGAGGGTAGAGGGAGAGAGGTAGAGGTAGATAGAGGGGTAGAGTAGAGGGTAGAGAGAGGGAGGTAGAGAGGTAGAGTAGAGAGAGGGTAGAGAGAGGGAGGTAGAGAGGTAGGGTAGAGAGAGGGAGGTAGAGAGGTAGAGTAGAGAGAGGGAGGTAGAGGGTAGAGGTAGAGGGTAGAGAGAGAGAGGGAGGTAGAGGGTAGAGAGAGAGAGTAGAGAGAGAGGGAGGTAGAGAGGTAGAGGTAGAGGTAGGTAGAGGGTAACATACTATACTTTATCTTTTTTTTAAAAACTTTGACATACAATACTCCAACCTTTTTATTGTGTCGACATACTATACTATGACTTAATATCAATATAATATACTATGAGTTTTTTATTTTTTTTCGACATACTATGACTTATTTTATGACTTTCCTGTCCCTCCTTCATCTAGTACTACCTGGAGCCGCCGGTTCGTCTCAGAGAGGCCCTGGAACAGAAAGGACTGAAGCCAGGATCCTTCTTTACCTTGCATCATGGGGAGTCCCGCCTTATAGCTTCACGGGAAGGAGACGTCTTTGACTGATCCTCTCTGTGGTGCTTCGTGGGCCGTGTGTCTGTAACAAAGTGCAGAACATTAGAGCCATCATATTTTGATGGACTTCAGTCATTAAAGTTTGAAATGCATATAGAGGAAAGCAGCTACTCCCAACTGAAAATAGGAAATTAAAATGTTCCACAATACTGTTTACATACTGAGTGTTTGTGCCGTTTCATTTTAATGGTGGGCAACACTACCTACAAGAGCTGTGACTCCACTATAAAAAAAATCGGCCTAATTGGGTTTACACAAAATGTGTATAATTCTTTCCTCACGAGAATCATTTAATATGCAGTTCAAGTCACAAATAAGATTTAGATCTAAGGTTTGTATTAGGATTAAAAGTACCAGTTTTACATGGGTCATATTTAGAGATTTTTCTGCTGCTAAATGTTGTTTCCATGAAGTGATAACTTGAATTTTGGTGTGAATCAATGTCAAGAGTTTCTGTGGTCTGCACTCTGCTTCAGAAAGCTTTCAGCTGTGAGGAGAAAAGCCTTCTGGCAGAAACAATGTCCCAGACCGGAGGAGTAACTTCAAAACTTGCAAATTTTACAGTAGTTGTTTTTAAGTTACTACTCCTCTAGTCAAGAATAAATTCAATGAGAATTAAACTCACATGGAGTAACTGGTGATGATACGTTTGTATGTAGGGAACAACATACCTTCAGTATGAAGCTGGACTGGAGACGGTGTGATGCAGCTTTACGTTGATACACAGCTGGACTTTGAATTTCCTGGTAGCTGTAGTATAACAGGAAAAAAAAACTATTAGAACATTATGTAGAGTAGTGATTGGTGCTAGCTAATGCCACAATACAAAAGGTATTGTTTTTCTGAATGTACTCTGGCCAACCCAAAACTCTACGAGATGCAGAAATGTAAGAGAAAATCTATTGTTGTCTTCCGATATAAATCCCCAACCACTGTATGCCAATACAAAGTGCTGCTGAAGATCTGTCAGATGCAGGCAGAAGTTGAGCTGGGCTCAGCTTCATGCACTGCAAATATTGTGCATTGTTCCTGCCTCAGACATTTGGTTTTTGATGCTCTGAAACCACAGCACAAAGACATTTTCTCTCTTTGCTCATCAGTGTGATCATTCACATTTTCACTTCTTAGAGCTGAAGTCAACCGATGTAGTTGCTTCAGAGTAATAGTAGAATCATTTTAGTACTCTGCTGTTCAAGTGATTTCATGTTTTATCTATAATGCTGAATCTTTAAAGCCTGAATGTACAAACAGCTGACAGCACAATGTTGGCTTAATTTAGTAGCCTAGTTATAACTACAAGGCCAAACTGTGGCTTACACTTGATCCTTGTCAATGAATCTAACATTAAATATAACTTGCATTTCACTGTGTTTGTTTTCTTGTTGTCAGCAGCAATTTAGAGTAGGATTACCAAACAGAACAGAATACTTTACAGTTGTTTGTTATTTATGTCTGATGGAAAATTACAATAACCTTTATGCTTTATCATTTTGGATGATCATCTTAAATTCACATTTTAAAAAAGGCACTTGTATATGACATGTACATATAGCCATGTGTACGACATACTATACTATGAGTTTTTATTTTTTTCGACATAGTATGTCAAAAAAAGAATCATAGTATGGAATATCAAAAAGGTCACCGGAAAGTATGTCAAAAATAATCAAAGCATATGTAGAAAAAAATCAGTATAGTATGTTGAAAAAGTCATTGTGTAGGATGTTGACAAAAATCATAAAAAAGTCATAGTATGTCGATAAAAATAAAAAAGACATGGTATAACGTGAAAAAAAGTCATAGTATAGTATGTTAAAAAAATTAAAAAGTCATAATATTGTCTATCAAAAAAAAAAGTCATAGTATAGTATGTCAGAAAAGGTCAGTATAGTATGTTGAAAAAATAAGAAAGTCATAGTATAGTATGATGAAAAAAAAAATTTCATAATAAGAAAGTCATAGTATGTCGAAAAAAATTTAATTAATAAAGTCATAGTATAGTATGTCGAAAAAATGTCCCACTGTAGTATGTTGAAATGTTTTTTTTTAAAGTCATAGTATTGTTGAAAATTGGTGTCGAAAAATTTTTAATAAAAAAATCATAGTATAGTATGTCGGAAAAATAAAAAAGCCATGGTATAGTATGTCGAAAAAAGTCTTAGTATAGTATGATGAAAAAGTAAAAATGTCATACTATAATCCGCAAAAAACGAAACAAAAAAGTCATAGTATAGTATGTCGAAAAAAATTAAATAAAAAAAGTCATAGTATAGTATGTTTAAAAAATATTAAAAAGTCATAGTACAGTATGTTGAAGATGTTATTGTTTGTTAAGCTGCATGCCTATTTTCTGCAGCAAACACAGTTTTAATGCAACATCCGGCTCTCTATCACGCTTGGAAAGTTAGAGACAAGCTGACAAATGTCAGTCATAAACATTTAAAAACAATTGCTAACACTCACTTTTTCTCTGTTCCCGTTTCCTCCCTTCCTGTCCCTCCTTCATCCAGTACTCCTTGGAGCCACCGGTTCGTCTCAATGAGGCCCTGGAACCGAAAGGACTGAAGCCAGAATCCTTCTTCACTTTGCATCATGGGGAGTCTCGCCTTGTAGCTTCACGGGAAGGAGACGTCTTTGACTGATCCTCTCTGTAGTGCTTCATGGGCCGTGTGTCTGTAACAAAGTGCAGAACATTTTGTTTATCATATTTGGATGGATATTCAGTCATTAAAATTTGAAATGCATATGCTTGGAAAATAAAATGTTCCACAATACTGTTTACATATTGCAGTTTTGCACCGTGCCATTGTCATGGTGGGCAATACTACCTACAAGAGCTGTGACTCCACTTTAAAAAAAAAAATTCTGATGAACACACAAAAATGTGTGTGTAGGGAACAATGTGGGGTTGAACCACAAACCTTTAGTATGAAGCTGGACTGGAGACAGTGTGATGCAGCTTCATGTGGACACAGTTCCTGTGACCTGTAGTATAACAGAGAAAACAAACTATTAGAAGATCATTTAGAGTGATGATTGGTGCCAGCTAACGCCACAATACAAAAAGGTATTGGTTTCTGAATGTAAATGTATGCTTTATGCAACTTTAGCTCTTGTAATAAGTCTACAATAACACCCAGACCCTTGAGGACAAAGAAATTCCCCATTGAAACCAAATGTTTTATTACACGGTACAAAAAATAATTTCAATCTTTCAATCTAGAGCCCATTTTCCACCATTGTGAACCATTTTCTCATGTTTGTCATATGGGGCAAATACTGACTATTTTCCCGGTTTCAACAAGGGGTATTGCTGCTGTAATATGTAGCACTGCAGTGTTTGATGCAATGCATCAAAATTGATGTGGCTAATCACTGACATATCCCAGACTGTGAAAAAAATCAATCAAATTGTGTGTTGACAGTGGCATTAAAACTGGCATTTAAAGGGATGACATTCTGAAAATGAATGAATATTTATTATTTATGATCAGGACTGATATTGGTTAAAATATTTAACTCCATGAAAAGTGGAAAATTATATTAATATATAGTATTTTATAGCAGCTTTAGGAAGGGGGCATTTTTGTCCCCTAAGGTAACAAGTGTGAGTTTTAAATCTGACACTGCTCAAAAAATAAAAATGCATTAAAATCAATGTTGTTGCTACTCATTGACGTATCCCAGACTGTGAAAAAAAACATTTAGTATACAGAAAATAATTAAATTTGTAGTTTTTTTTCATAATAATACAACAGTGGCATTATGTAAACAAACATTTAAAGGGTTCAAATTCAGAAAAATAACTAATATTTGGTAGTTATGATCAGGACTGAAGTAGGTTAAAAGATTTAACTCAATGAAAGTGGAAAAATAATAATATATAATTTCATGGCATTTTCTTGTCTTACATTTTTGTCCCCTAAGGAAATTATAGCAATTTTCATTATTGACGTATTAAATGGTTCCTTAACCTAAAAAAAAAAATCCTCTTTAGAATAACTGTGGTGAATATTAATTTACTTTAAAGCAAGGATATTGAAGCCACTGTGTAGATTACAGTTTACTACTTTGGTGCCCCCAAGTGGTATAAAAAATAAACTGACTCAATTAGCTACAATTAAGTGAGGATTTTACATTAAACTATTATTCTGGTCTTTTAATTCATCATTTTTATTGGCCTGAATGATTAAACAGTATTGCATACTGGCATTTCTTCTGGTTGGTGTGTTGTATTAACACTGCCAAACATACTTAATGAGTGCACTTTTTATTAAAGGCTCTATCTGCCCGTAACTTGAGGAAATGTCAAAGAGCGTTTTACAAAACAACGGATTACATAAATGAAAACAAATTTTAAGGACAAAATAATTTGATTCCTTGTAAAGTTTTTCAATACAGTTCTTTTCATAGTGACAAATAGTGCTGAACCTACAGTATAATGTGTTTTTTGCTTAGGTATGAATTCAGGCACCGACTGGTTTATCGATATAACACAAGGAATGTTGTCTTATTATCCACCCAATTAGTGTAGCCTACATACAGTACACTCTTATTGCATATTATGTGACATGTACTCTAAATAAAATAATAAAACTGCAAATATAAAATGCAGTAAATATATCAGTAATGTACATCACGTTACAACAGCAAAAGTGGTATCTAATGTATTCACATTTGTAGTTAAATAATAAATTACAGATTTGTCTTTTCATAAAGATTCAAGTACTTCTTTTTCCTGGGCATATTTCTGATAATACAGTGAGAAAAAGGTCAAGATATTGTCATCTCAGATATGAAGGGACTGCAGATTGGGAATAGATTTAGCTCTAGAGTTGTTATTATCACAGAAGAACACAAAATGATGTGCAACACTATACTATGAGTTCATTTTGTCTGACTTATTTCTGTCAGTTTCTATCTTAATCATTTTTAATAAATCTTTTTCAATTAAAAAGGTCAGATTTTGGTATGGTATATTTCAATCTAATAATAATATAAAAATAACATGTGAGATCCTTTAGTAGAAAACAATCAAAAATAAATTCTGAATAATCTGATAGTGGTTATTCTTTTACACACCGTGACGTCATGCTCTACACCTGCGCCCAGTGTTTGCATCAACAACAATGGCGCTGACCCCAAATGCCCGGATGTGTGCGTGTGAAAAATTGGGCATTCATCAATTGTAAACAAACAGTCAATAAATTCAATGGAAGGAAAAACTAATACAACCCACTTCAGGTTGTGAATGTGATAATCAGTGCACACCAACACAGGTAGAGAAAATGAGAAGTTAGGTTAAAAAGGAAGATAATGAAAAGAAAGATTAATTCCTACCTGCTCAGGTGAACACGGTGGCTCAGCAGGGACGTCCAGAAAATCCAGCCGCTTCCTGAAACAACTGCCTCACAACTTTTTTTTATACTATATATATATAATTTACTACTGTACTTTTCTTTGAGTGGACAGATATAGACTGGTTAAGGTCTTCTAAATATCTCCTTTCCGTTCTCCTCCATGCTGTTGTGTTAGTGCTCCACCTTCAGCCTGCTCCCAGGTGTCTCTGATTGCGCTCCTCTCCATGCTGCCTAACAGTCATGAAAGGGCCAGTCTGCTATTTTCCTTTCCTTTCCCCATCTTTCTGCTACACACTGTATTATTGCTGCATTTACTTGAATGCAAAGAAAATGTAATACACACCTTGCACTGTGAAAAGGAATGACACAAGATGGCAGTGTCTGCAATGTTTTATCATAAATAATATCGAAAAATGTGCCTGATATTATTGGTTTACATTTGGGGATTTTTCAAACAAAATAAAAAAAAGCCTACTGTTATAAAAGGTTTTCATCCAAAATGTTTTATAAATTGTAATATCTCTGTACTCAAACAAAAATATCAAAAACAGTTATACTGCTGATGATGTCATTATAAATCAGTGATGAGAGGATATTTTTTAGAATGAAACGGCAAGTTTGAGTATTTGCTAAACTACGAGGATCTCATTGTTTAGAAACATTAAATTGGCTCCATGATTTGTCAGATTTCTATAGAGGCTGTATTCATTCAGACACAGAAAGTGTTTGTGATTTTTCTCCCAGATGTGTAAACAAGGACAACTCAAATCTAAGCTCGTTTGTCCCTGTTTAGACAGACTACTGTAGTTGCACGACAGAGTCTTTACACATGGCTCTCTGCTATTTTAAGTGGACACCAATATAATGTGAGAGGTGCTGAGATATGATGTTATTATCTGGTTAAAACCTCATATCCCTTAAGTCTGAGAATCAGCAGTGGGAGAGGTTTCAGATTAACATCTGAAAATATAATTAAAACTGTCCCCTGTTCCCTCACAGAGGCATTAGTCAGCACAACCAGTTCAGTTAGATTTTGATTAAAAATATGGAAAAAGTCCCCTAATATACTTGACTGAAATGACAAGACTGACTCACACATCCTCTGAGTTGACACAGAGGCGACTTTCAGGGGCATTTTAGATTTGACTAGGAAGTGGCAGGATGATGTCCAAGGCTGGTATCCTCTCGGGAAGCTGCGAAGACTGAATTCGTCATCATTTAAAGGGTTTCATTTCCTAAAAACAACTACCTAAGATAACTCAAAAAGTAGACTACTATGATCATTTCTTCCATGAGTCTAAATCTGTACTTAGAAGCTACTCTAAACTAAGCACTGGGACCTGCTTTTATTTTGATAGTACCAGGAAAAAATGGATCAAAGCAGCAGAAGACAATGGGATGTGAAATGTGTCACTGATCTTATGTAAATGAAGCCAAAAAGCAAAATATTTGAGATATATTGGAACCATTTCTAGTCTGTAGATTTAGTGTGGGGCAGAGTACACAATTAAATTTTATATTTTAATCATCAGTTAATAAAATAAGTTGAAGTTCAACCAACAATATTGAAGCATCACTGGTCAAACTGGAGAGTTTCTTTTACATGTGAAGTGTTAAAACAAGTTTGAATTTGACAGCCAAAGTTATTCAATAGCCCTACTCTCGAAGAGATATGTGATATTTTTACCAGTCAGCATGAGGTTAGACTTGTGTTAGGGATGGGTGACCACATCTTCTAAAAAAATAATTTAGTTTGAAAGGATCCCTGATGATCTAGAGTCTCCATATAAAACAGCAGGAAGTGTCTCGGGCTGTGAGGAATGTCGTCACGGCTCAGTATTGTTTGCACACGTCCCTACATTGGCGTTTATCTGCTGTGTGTCCAACCCTCCGGGACAGTGTCGCGAGAAGTCCAGAAAGATGCCGTCGGGCTCCGGTTCCGAGTCCAAGGACTCTGGGACGTGGTCCGTCATGATCTCGGGACTGGACGAAGGACTGGGACCGGAGCTCGTGTCTTGAGCCAGCAGTCTGGAGGAGGAGGCGGGCGAGTCGGACACCAGCGAGCCCGAGCAGTGCGTGTCCTCGCCTGGGGACGGCTCTGGGAGGATGCAGGGGGAGTGATGCTGAGGCTGGAGACGGAGAAGACCTGCAGGGCCGTCAGCATCTCCGGGCTGGGGGTCCTGGCTGGACGTCACGGTGTCTGTGCAGAGGACAGTAGGGACTTTAGAGAAACAAATTAATGATGAGTGTAAACGTGATCACAACTCTCAGGCAGCGAGTGTTAGGGGCGGGCCTTGGGGGTCCAGGCCCGACCAAAAAGGTCACTCAGCTGAATTCTCTCCTGACAAAAAAAGTGAAATAACAGCTAGTCTATAAGTAAAATGAAGTCATACAGTTTGGTAATGGAAGGACTTAACACTGCAATGCAAAATAAAGCACAAAACAGTGATAGTTTTGCATTTAGGAAACAACTAGGACATGTACTTGGGCCTGATTACATTGTTTTCTATTGGAGTGTCCTAACTGGCCGCGAGCAACACGGCGCTGCACAACACGGCGCTGCACAGCACGGCGCTGCACAGCACGGCGCTGCACAGCACAGCGCAGTGCAACGTTTTGTCTGAACTTTTGTCGGACACCCTGTTCCTATTTTTTCCTGTCACTCCCATTGAGAGGAACGGCTGATTAGTTTAGATAAAATGAGCCGAGAAAACTGGGCCAGTTGTCCTGGATGTAAATGAAAATATTAACTTGATTACTGACAATTTTAGCACAAGCATTGGCGCTCGCAGTTACAGTATATGCGTAGCATTCACTAGTGAAACTTCCACTTGCCACCTCACTCATGGTTAAAATAAAACACAAACACACAGCACAAAGAGACAACTATGGAAACTATGGGAAATATGAGCCGTCACTACAATATTTCAGTAAGAAACCTCGTTTTGATCCGCTCCGTTTGTGTGTTTGTTTGTTTTTAGTCTTTCCTGTGTAGAGTACAGTAACGTTAGTACTTTGTAGGTTGGTAACAGCAGCAGATATTTTTGGTGTAAAAAAAAGCCAAGACCCATTTTTTGTGTCGGTATTTGATACGTTGAAATGTGACACCTACCAACCATAGCCGTACCTGAAAGTGCAGCAGAGGCTGTGGAAGCTGGAGAGTGGTTGGCGAGGCTGGATGTGCTGGTGTTGCTGGTGTTGTTGGTGGTTGTGGATTCAGCCAAAGAGCTGCTCTCCTCTAAGCAGGAAGTCATCTCAGAGACGGAGTGTCGTCTGATACCTGTGCAGCTTCCCATAGAGGAGTCGACGTCGTACTCCACCACTGGGGTCAGCATGGGAACGTTGTAGCTCTTGGAGCGTACCACTGGGTTCTTGCTGATGGGGGAGCTGCCTGGTTTGGAGGGCCAGGAGCGCTGCAAACGCTTTTCTGGAGAGAGAGAGAGAAGTAGAGAAAGATTGCTTTTAGAACTTTAATTACTTTATAATTGGAAACATGCAAAAACACCACACAGTACAACAAGAGAACACATGAACACATATTGCAAGTCTGAGAAACATACAGTGCAAACCATGGCCTAAACAAAGAAACATCATTCTTCTTTTGGGAAGGAAGCGCCATTAGAGGTAATTGGATGGTAATTGGATTTGATACTACCGATACCTACATCTCGTTTTGAACATCGATTCTAGCGCCAATAGGATCGATACAAAAAAAGGGATCAGTTTCTCTCTTCTACTCCCGTTTATATTTCATCAAAGAGTAAAACTGTCTGTGCAAACCATGTTCTGTTGTAGCGTTTGCTTTTCACTGCTGTTGTTGTATGCATTCAAACAACACACCACGCCACGCACGTGCAGCACCACGTTTGGAGCTATTATCTACTTGCTACTTTTTTCATGTTTGCACATTCAATTTACAATAAAAAAAAGGCATATTTTTGTTATTTGCCTTAAAGGTGTCCTGTGTTTTAACATGCATGTGATAAGTAAATAATAGTGGAAAGTAACATGAAAGTACATAAGCCGCTTTTAATTGTAAAAAGTATTGGTATCTGTATCAATATCTGCGATTCTGGCCCTGTATGACTTGGTATCGAATCGAAACCAAATTTTGTGGTATTGCCCACCCCCTAAGCACCATCTCATGGTGTCACCCAGCAATTGAATGAATTCCCTGTCAGGAAACAGGAGGAGGGGGGTGGGGGCTGGAAGTTGGCTGGGAACTAGCTGGGAACTGGCCGGCAACCAGCTGGCAGTTGGCTGGGAGGGGAAATTCTAGCTGGCTGCATCCGTAAGGGATCATGGCGCTTGTAACCTTTAAAAGTAAATCATTAGTACACATATACACACAAACATACCTAATAGGCAGGAGGAGCAGTGCAAATTGGAAGATCCATCTCTGGAATATAACCCATGAGTCCCGAGGTAGGGAGACACCACTTTCTGGATGAGAGACTCCAGACGAAGGTAGTCGTCCGTTACGCCTTTAGATTCATGGACTCCCTGCATCAGACAAACACACACTAGTTTGTGTTAGTGCCAGTTAACTGCTGCTTGTTGGCAGGCGGTAACGGAATCTTCTCCGGGGGGAAAAGAAACAAAGAAAGTTCAATTTGCGTTTCTGTGACGCGCGGCTGGAAGACATCATGAATAAAAGAGCGGAGAGTGTTGAGTGAATTTGGTCCCAATCTTCTCTGAGTATAAACATACTGAGATAGGAACAACATCAACAGCTTTGCTTACTTTAGATTAGAAAGAGACAGACTAAAACACACTGTAACTGGTTTGATATGGGCAGAATATCTGTGAGGAAAGTGATAAATAGATGACAAATTCAATAAATTCAAATTGGTCCATTTTTTAATATAAAAATATATACTCTGCACGCATCCCGCTTCACCGTACATCCCCTCTGCATATGTGGAGCCTTCATTGCCCTGTTTATTGCAGAAAGGGTCTTCTTGTTTAATGTGGCACAAATGATTGTTTCTGCACTGTCGCCAGGAAACACAGGCATTACAGCTTTACCGCGAGGCTCAACCCCACTGTGCACTTCATGTTAACGTGTTTTTAAGTAGATCGGTGGCAAACAAATTACCCACATAATCAACGGGAATCAATATGGTGCTGTTTTACGAACTCGGAGCGATGAAGAATAACAAACAAGAACTTTTCTGTTTGTTTTTGCGTGTAAAAGTTGGAGTCGCCTCAACAATTTTGATAAACTTGAGATGTGATTTTCAACGCCGCGGGGTGAGAGATACATGTGGGCCCAGAGACCGTCCTCCACAGTCTTCAAATAACAAAAGGAGAGATCAATCAGGTTTCAGTACTCTGAGTCATTGAGCATATGCATCAAAACCACAGCACAGAGACAAACCACATAAATAGACCAGACTTCGGCGAATTGGCGTCACAGAAATTAAAGGGAAATTACTAACAGATGAAACAAGAAGTCGCGAAAACAGCAAACATTCAGTGCTGAATTTTTATCTCTTGTCTTAGTGCCCTGCTTTCCTGTCTGCTTTTATATCTGTTACTCTACCTGTTGATGTGATATTCATTGTGGGCAAACAAAAACAGACCAATAAATAAAATGACGATCTGTACACAATAGATAAAACAGGAAAATAAATATATCCTGTTTTCTATTCTTGTGTCTGTTTTACTCTCTGTGCCTTCCTCTGTCTTGTCCTCCCTCCGTCTGAAAGCAGCAGATTTGGGTCAGTGAGTCACTACAGCGATGTCCAAAGTCACCCACACAGAAACAGACGCACAGTTCATACTCGCAGTGACACTTGAGAACACACTTGCAATTAATTCACTCCCTGACCCACATCTTACATCTGACCAATAAATGGCTAACTCTTCCTGTTCCTATGGGAAGCGAAGGTAATGGATAATTAACTGTGTGCAGCTACAAGTCGCTGCACAATGGATGATAACTAAATCAAATAAACCTAGTTCTGCCATATATAAAACAAAGATAAAACAGCCAACTACTGTTACTCAATATACTTTATTTTTAAAGGTACCATTTGTAGGATTTGGCGGCATCTAGTGGTGTGGTTGTAGATTGCAACCAACTGAATACCCCTCTGCTCACTCCTTCCTTTCCAAGACTGCGGTAACGTGAGCCAGCGAGTGCAAAACCGTTGTAACACCGTTGGCTTCGCTCAGAGGCCGGCATTACCATAATAACACTAGTTTATAAGCAAAGGAAGTCAGACGGCGGCTGGCGGTACCACGGTTTTGCACTCTGCGGCTCACGTTACCGCAGTTTCACAAGCGTGTCGGAGAACTAGGGTGGACTTCAGGTAACGTAAAAACATGAAAGGCTCTCTCTAGAGCCAGTGTTTGGTATGGCCGTTCTGGGCTACTGTAGGTAGAAACATGGCGGGGCAACATGGTGGTAACAGGTTTCAGATGATTATAGACTAATGAAAATATAGTTATGAATATTATATTCCATTTCTGCCAATAGATCCCTTGAAATGTTACAAACTGTTCCTTTAAAATGTTTACGAACTGAAGCAAATGATCCACAGTTTTTGCTAATGAGGTGTGAAACAATCACTAATCATAATTGACCTGGCTTGGTTTTTGTGAGGACATCAGGGTCTTTAAAGGACAGTGTAAACACGGATAATTCACACAGACAAACATTGACACAAACAGGCAGGGTGCAGAGGGCACTGAGTGGTCATGGGAAGACGACTGTGCTCTGCGTTCACGCTGAGATTACTTCCTGTGAGATCCCTTTGCAAGAAAAAAAAGGTCAACAGCTCTCCGTACCCTCTGATCCTCCATCTGTTGCCACTTGCCCTCTTCCATAACCCGAATGCTGTCACGGATGTTTGTCTGCGCACGCTGTGTGTTTGAGGAGATGGCGTGAGAGATTGACAGACAAAGAGAGTGAAAAGGAAAAGGTAAAGAAAGTGTGTGTGTGTGTACCTGTAGTATTAGCAGCATCTGTATGATAGAAGGGGGAACTCTGGCTCGGGGTCGACACATTGCCTCATCCAGTTTCAGGTTGAGGGTGATGATGTTTCTGAAGTGGAGGAGAGCCATCTGACGCACTGATGGCTCCTTTCCCTGAGGACACACACACACGACAACACACAGTTTTGTAAAGGTAATATAAGTGTGTGCAAATGTGTTCTCGTACAACGGTTCGTATGGTATCTTACAAAAAGTTGTTCCTAATTCTTCATACGTTTTCCTACAAATGTCCAGCAACACCTGTTCATTTCCGCTCATTACATGTACACAGTCTTTTCAAAATAAACTTTCGTCTTCACAGGAAACAACTTTGTTAGGTTTAGGCGACAAAACTACTTGGTTGGGTTTAGGAAAAGATTGACTTGGCTGGTTTTAGGCAACAAAACTACTTGGTGAGGTTTAGGCAACAAAACTACCTAATTAGGTTTACACAACAAAAATAATTAGTTTTAGGAAAATATCAAATTGGTTAGGTTTAGGCAACAAAACTACTTAGTTAATTTTAAGAAAAGATTGACTTGGTTAGGTTTAGGCAACAAAACTACTTTGTTAGGTTTAGGAAAAGATCGTGGTTTGGGTTAAAATAACTCCAGAAGTGGTATTACTTAAGCACAAAAGTTACGTGACAAATAAATAACGTTGACTTCTGTTTTCAAACGGGGAACAAACCAACCTCCTCTCTTTTTTTGTCGCTCTTTATACTTCCTGGTTAACCATTACGTGGATTACATATGAATTTATTTTGTGGATATTACACAAATTACAGAGCATTAGCTTTTTGTAGGCATACTGCAGCTACTAACGGTGTATGAGAACAGTTTGCTGTGTGTGTGTATGTGTACCTGTACAGGATAGAAGATGGCCTGCAGCATGGACAGAACATCACAGAAGAAGAAGTCCCATGTGTCGGCCAGGGAGTCCAGTAACTTCTGACCTATAACACAACAACAGGCATGGAGATAAACAACCAATCACCACAAAGTCAAAGAAATCAGAACAACAAGATTGTCTGGCACATGCAGTCAACAAGAGATAATGTGCTATACGATGTTTTCTCATGTTATCTGAGAACTTCATGTAATTTGTTCTCATTGCATTGGTTGTACATGTTCTTAATCGTACATATCTGAAATGTTAAACATGGCAGAACCTGTGATTAGTAAAGTATTACATTCTGATGCTTTCTAGCCCTGTGAATGAGCAGATATTCTTGAGGCTTCATATTTTGCAGCATAGGTCTGTGCAGGCATGTTCACACACACACACACACACGCACAAACTCATATTGAGTGAGCAGGACAATGGGTCTGTGAGTCATTCTATGCACCACAGTGGTTTGTCTTATTCTAAAATTTCGCACTGATTGGATGTTGTGTAATTGACGTAAAGCATCACTTCCTGTCTGGTTGCTGTGACGACAGCACTGAAAATCTATCGTAGTCAGTGTGCATGTGTTTGTGTGTGTGTGTGCGCATTTGCGTATGCTTTATCATTTCAAAGGTGCTCCAAATAAAGGTCACACATTTGCCACAACAGAGAGAACAAATTGATTTCAGTGTCTTGTTCTCACCTCTTCAATGGCTCTCACTCTGACTGTGTGTGTGTGTGTGCTGCAGAAATTCTCCTTCACGAAGAGTGATAGTGCTGACATGTTCTCACACTTCAAACTAATAGTTCAAGGGTTAACTTAGCATCTGACGTTTTAGTCAATTATTATTTTTCCCTTCCAGACTTGTGATTTTTGTCACATTGAGATTGAGATCTTAATCATGTCTCCACTTCAGTTTCCCTGAAATGACTCACTCTATGAACATTCCTCACCAAAGCACAGGAAGCACCGTTACTTATTAACTAAGTTTTATTTAATTTATTTATTTATTGTTATATATTTTTTTACTTTTTACTTCATATACCGGTATATATTGGTATATATATTTTTTTAATTATTATTATTTAATTTAATTTAATAACAAATATTTTTTGTTTTTGTTTTTTTTGCTGTCTTACTCAAGTGCATCTCGGGTGAGGAAAGGGAGGAGGGGATATTTTAAATATTTTAAAGACTGAAGGGGCAAATAAGAGCTCTTTGTCGGGCAGATATATATGTTAAAATGATCCATGTCCAGTATTACGGATGTATGTAAATGCTGATGATTTGGTGGTTTTACTCAATCTAACCTCCAGTATTGAAAAAATAAAAATTGAATCACAAAAACTAAGATTTATCAAAGAGACGAGACCATTTTGGACTGAAAACACTTATTATATTTATAATATTTTATTGTTCAACAGAGGCCATTTCAGTAGAATATGACAATAGAAGAGAAATCATTTTGTTTTACTTTTGTACGACCCCAGATGTTTGGCAGATGTTTTACTGGGGTCCGATAATCGCTTTCAGTCCAAAATGGCGGAAGCGTAGCTTTGCTGCTTGGCGCTAACTGACTAACACTTTTTTGCAATATACGTTTTTGGTTTTAGTGCACAACAAACAAACTAAGGGTCTTCTATCCTGTTGTAGAGTTGTGCTTACCTTCATAGAAGCGGATCTTGTCTCTCAGTATCACCATGCCTTTAGTGAGCAGCTGGTTCTGAAGGTACTCAGTGAAGAAGGAGCCCAGCTCCGTCTTCAGCAGCTGCCTGCAAAAAATAGGAGTGTGTATGAGTGCATTAATAGAGTACGCAGTCACAGACACACACACCATCAGAAATAATTCTGAAACATGAACCAAAACTAATTAGTTCTCATGCACTGACTGGAAACCTGCAGTGTTTAAACAGCAGCACACTCAGGAAATGAGAAAACATGTTGTTCACACTGAAAACAAAGAACATTTCAACAACAGGATTTTAACTTGTTATTATTACAGGAAGAGAACATTTGACCTTTAATCTTTATCTAATCTTCGTCACGACTACTGCTGTGTTTCTACAATGTAATGTAAAGCCTTCGTGTTGTTCACTTTCATCACGTAGACAACAACAGCTCCAGTCAGTGTTTAACTTGAAGGTGTTTCTGATTCAGTGGACAGTAGCACGCAGCCGATAACAGCAGGCGAACAAAAACAATAGCTGAGAATGACGCAGCAAAAATTGTTACTGAGCGTGTGTTAATGTGTCAGTAAAGACTAAATTTAGCTTGCTGAAGCTGCCATTGTGTGTATATGGGAGCAAGGGAAGGTGGGAAATTACAGAGCACAACACTATAATTTAGTCAAATCTCTTCCTAAAATACAAACCAGAGCTATATTCAGTGTGCTTGTGTGAAAAGTCTGAAAGAGAGTCAGAAAAACAGACACAAAGACACAGAGAGCTAACCTGACACCTTCATTCAGAGTGTAGAGTTCATTTTCCCCCAGATCCTTCCTCTGGAAAACTGATATCACTGCGTTGTGGATGCTGAGAGGAAACACACACAAGCAATTAGTGTGCACATATTCACCAATATGCATGATGACTACATGACTAGCTGTTGCTTGAGGCAACATTTCATACAAAAGATTTTTCTTTTTAGCAAAGGACCCCTTACGAGATAGAGAATATATACCAGGGACCCCCTTATGGATGACCCTGGGAATAATTTAACATCTATTTCTTTTACACATTTATAGTTTTTGTTAGGCCTATAGTATGTGAAAGAACAACACAAGAGAAATTTATTTGAAAGATATTAGACATGTGTTAAAACATATTTGTAGACTCTAAGAGTTATAGATTTGTTAGATTAGAAGGTAATCTATGAATTATTATAGATTTGAAAATTAAAATATTATTCGTTGAACTGTGAAGCATTTTGTGAAAAAATATTTCAAATAATTATTTAAAAAATTATTTTAAATAATTGAAATCATGATAATCTAAATAAAGTAATTTGAAAACTCTGTTGTAGATTTACCTAAAATAATAAAAAATTAAACTGTGCAAACTGTGAATCTGGGTTAAAGCCATAAAATCCAAAATGTAACCACTGTAGGTTCGAGTCAAATAAAACTGAAACACCATAAAAATAACCAGAGAAGAAAGAGAGAGGACCAAAGAAGAAGAAAGGGCTCTATGAGGCAGAATGAGATGAAAAGCGGAGTGAGGGATGGATGGAGATTAAAAGAGACAGATGATGGACCCTCAGGGTTGAGAGACAGAAAGAGTTGATGCTTTATGTGCATGCATGTGTGTTTGTATTCACTGTATGAATAATGGCAGCAACGGAGCTTTCTGCTAGTGGTGTTTATTCAGAGAAAAAGAAACACAAATACACGACCATGTGTGTGTAAACATATGTGTGACAGCTTGAGTAGGGTCGTATACATGACCAAAAAATACAAACCAACATGGCTGACACACTAACCCAGGGGTCGGCAACCTTTACTATCAAAAGAGCCATTTTACGCACAAAAAAAAATCTTTGTTTTGCAAGGAAACAAAAAATTGAGATTTCAAGAATAAAGTTACAACTTTACAAAAAAAGATATAATATTACCAGAATAAAGTCATAACTTTACAAGAAAAAAAGTCATAATATTACGAGAATAAAGTCATAACTTTACTTTAAATAACTTGTAAAATTACTACTACTATACTACTATATATATATAAACTAATATTATGTTTTTATTCTCATAATGCTACGATTTCTTTTCTCGTAATATTATGACTTTATTCTCGAAATCTCAGATGAATTTTTTTCCTCAATGTGACCCTTATACTCCGCCGTACAGTCTTACACTAGACATACAACAATGATAAATAAAAATGCAAATGTAAACAAAAAAGCAGTTATTCATTTTCACTGATTCTTTAAAAAATCCACGGGGAGCCAGTGGAGAGGAGCTAAAGCTAAAGGCTCCGGAGCCTCAGGTTGCTGACCCTTGCACTAACCTGTTCCAGGTGGCGTTGGACCCGGCCCTCCTCTGCTGGGTCCCTTTGTCCCTGCTGCACTCCTCAGCCATTCCTCCAGTTGTTCCTCCATAATCTCCTACTCCTGCTGGTGTTTTCGCCTGCGAGAGGTCGGTCAGACTGGAGGACGAGCTACTGCCTAACCTCAGCTTGCTGTGGAGACTCCTCGAAATCCAAAAGAGGAACAGAAAAAGAGAAATAATTAAAAGCAGAAACTGTAGTCCATTGTGGTACTGGATGATACTTTCCACATAAAGTACATAAAACATTAAAGTCATCCAAACACAATAGTCGGAGTTTTTTTTTTTGTTTAACCTCAAAAGTTAAATGTCGTTGCTGGGGAAATATAAGTACAGTGGATTTTGTTTCAGAACCTTCCAAATCTATCAAAAACTCTGTGTCCGTGGTCTGTTATGTTAACAATCACGGCAACATATTGAACAGATAAAATACAGAAAAACACTTAAAGAAAGTCAAAATCAGCAGAAAACCCAAAGAGAGAAGGTACAACTGCTGTGCACAACAAACCCCACTTCCTGATTGTAATGGCTGACAGCATTAGCTTTCATTGATGGGTGATTACTTTTTATTAGCCATCTGTCCATGTTTACACAATGTGTGTGTGCACTATACTGCTGTGGAAACATACAGCAGAGTAGAGTAGAGAGATGAGTGTGTACAGGGAGAGCGATCAGGAGGAGAGTAAAGTCAGTCGACCTGAAGGAGGAGAATTCAAATAGAGAAATGGAGAGAGGAGAAAACTGGAGAGGAAAAAGTAAGACAGGAAGATGAGGGGATAGTGAGCACGAAAGAGGAAGAATGAGGAGGAAGGAAGGAAGGGATGAAGCTGGAGGACGTACAAAAAAAGTCAGAGCAGAACAAGAAAAAGGGTGAAGCGAGGAATAGATAGAGACATGATGAAGAGGAAAAAGAGGAGAGAGGAAGAGTGTATAGAGAGGTTACAGGCAGAGAAGAAGATGTACTAAATATTTAGAGGTTGGTCCATGGAAGAGAAAACATCAACAGTAGGTGAGTTCAGTTTAAGCAGTGAAACACAGTGAATGGTGGTGGAGTTGAAAAAGAAACTCAAAGATATTTTGAATGTGTGGATTGAATCATGTGCAAATGTTTGTTTTGAGATTTAGACTTTGACAGTGAGGACATAGAGTATTTGGAAAAGGGAAAGTGAGGACATTTTGGCCTGTCCTCACTTCTTCAAAGGGCTGTTAAGGTAGGCCTGAGCATTGTTAGTTTAAGTTTAGGATATGGGTTAGGGTTAGGAATTTACTTTCTATTAGCATTTCTATTGCCTCCACATGCCTCTCAACATGGCAACTGCTGAGCCGGCGACAACCGCAACAGTGCTGGCAGAGCTAACAGTGTTGACCTGAGGGGGAAGTGAAGGATGGGTGCTACGCGTTCGCATCGGCGCCATCGGTCGGGACGGCGTTATCAGCTTTAACCACCGTATAGGAGCAGTGCAGAGCGGCAGCCAGTGGGGCATGCTCACAGGAGAAGCTCTGATTACAACACACACAGAGGGAGAGAGACTTCATTCTCTGCTCAGGTAGACATTACTCCTCTATATCTTTACATAGCAAATAGTTGTTTGCTGCTTTATCAATGCTCTGGATGTCGTATAGAGAACCTTTAATATTAGCAGCGAAGGAATGTCAATGAGCGCCATGGAAAGTACAGTAGAAGAGGAACAAAGTATAAAAATGTGGTGTGAAAGCTGGAACTCAGGAGACATGGAGAAATGAAACTAGTGTACATCGCTAAATATGTCACGTACAGCTAATTGAAATGTACAGTAGGCTATACGTGTATATATTTATGCATGTGCTATATACATATGTGGGTAAGTATAAACTCACTGCAAACTCCAGTTCTTTATATTACGGCAACAGTGTCTCTACTGTCCAACAAATGGAAGACTTTCCCATTCATTCAAACTACTAAAACAGACATTTCTGCAAAAGTTAAAAACATGCCTCCCTTCACACACACACACACACACACACACACACACACACACACACACACACACACACACACACACACACATACAAATGATGTACTTACTCCGGTAACTGAAAAGGTACCACATATCCCCACTCCATGAGTGTGTGAATGAAAAGAAAGGATAAAGACAGTGGAGAAAAAAGTGTCTCTGTCCTCATGGGTCTCTGTCTCACTCGTTCACATGCCCTTTCCTCTCTTGTTTCACTTCTCCCTCCCACTTCTTCTACCTTAACTTTTTTCTTCTCTACCCTCTTCTCTCTTTGCCAGTCTGTGCCAGTCGGTGACCATGTGACCCTGTGAGCTTTTGTGCCATGGCGAACAAAGGAACCCTTTGAGGTTCAAGAGCTGCCAAGAGGGAGCAGGAAGGATTTAAAGGTGACACACATTTCACTTCCTCCTCTTTTTCTGTCTGTGTGGGCCCAGATAGAAGCTGTGTTCAAGCTGTTTTCACATGTTGGACCAAATCACTGATCACTGTTCAATATCTCTTTATTCATCACGTTTATTTTGTCTCCTTTTTTTACTGCCATCTGCTGTGGAATTAGTTACTTTTCGTCTTTGTTTTCAATCCATTTGTAATGATCCATACCCAACAATCATTGTTCACATTAAATCGAATTGAATTTAAATGAATTTGGACACAAAAAAAGCAGAGGAAAGTGAAAAAGATGGGGCTAAAAGGAGAGATAGAAAGTGGAAAATAAGACGCCTGTAAAAGAATATGGCAGGGAAGAGGAGAGAAGGTGTGCGTATGTGTGTGTTTTAGGTCCGTCTGTCAACCTGGATCTTAGTTCAACTCCACATAAATAGGTCAGTGTGAGAAACAGGAGCCCCGGGCTCAGATACACACACAAGGACACACTCTCTCTCTCTCACACACACACACTGCTGGCGTCAAAGTGAGGATGAGTTTCCAAATTCTCTCAGAAAAAGTTGTACCTGGTGCAACTGAATCTACAAACACTTCAGTCAAATGTTTTCTCCTGGAGAACGGATGATGCGGAGCAGAAAACACTGAGTTGCATAAAGGTGTCTAGAGACGATCTCACTGCTGATGGATGGGAAAATATTTCTACATATATGTAAATTAAAGAAGAAATGTAATCCGGAAGTTGGACACTTTGTGGTTTTTGGCACTGACACAACGACAGGAAGAGTTGTGAGAGAAAACGCTGTGGTCTAATTACTAAACAAAGGAGGATAAGGGGGATGTTTGCATGAGTGAAGGAATGAATGAGGTCATTCAGGAATGTGTGTGAGTCACTTTCACTTACCTTTGTGTGTCCCAAAGCACGGGGACAAAGAGAGAAAAAGGAAAAGAAGTATTGAGCTGGAGTGAACCTCTCTGAATGAGACCTGCTGGCTGTTCTTACCTCCTGAACGAGCCCTCTCGTTCCATGTTGACAGACGGCTGCGACCTAGCGACCGGCCTGCAGCCACCACCGACGAATCAGCATCTGAAAAAAGGAAACGAGCTAATTTGTGGTAGAGAACATCGTCTGACTTCAAACAAAAAATCACAACAAACTTAAAGGTGCAGTGTGTAGGATCTGGCGGTATCTAGCGGTGTGGTTGCAAATTGCAACCAACTGAACCCTCTCCCAAGCGCCAAGCATGTCGGAGGACTACGGTGGTCGATGTGAAAACGCGAATGGCCCTCTCTATAGAGCCAGTTGTTGTAGGAGTAGCGTAGGTCATTTGGAGCAGAGCCAGTGCGTAGAGTGTGTATGTAGGTGGGAAGTGAGTGGTGAAGCAAGAGAGAGAGAGCGGCGGCAATAATAATAATAATAATAATAATAGCTTGGATTTATATAGCGCCTTTCATGAAACCCAAGGACGCTTAACAAAGACATAAATAAACACAACAAATGTAACAGTAGCTAGAGGCCATAGGCCTTGGTGAAGAGGTGGGTTTTGAGGAGTCTTTTGAAGGTGTCCAGAGATGGGCAATGGCAGCGAGTAAAGTTATCGACTCCGGCCCAAGCAGGAAAAGTTAACAGTGTTTGGTTTGTCCGTTCTGGGCTACTGTAGAAACATGACGGTGCAACATGGCGGACTCTGTGAAGAAGAACCGCTCCCTATCTAGATACAAACGGCTCATTCTAAGGAAACGAAAACAATTTTTTATTTCAGGTGATTATACACTAAAGAAAACATAGTTATGAATATTATATTCCCATTTCTGCTAAAAAGATCCCTTTAATTTATAAAGCCTGAGTCTGAGTAGCATTTGATAAATGTCTAACTTTGCAAGTAAAAGCATCAACAAAGACACAGTTGCAGAGAGAAATGCACACCATCACCTCCAGATCATGAGGTTACAAGGCTGAAAGCAACACATAGACTGCACCAATTTTTTACTGAGATTGTCTCATTTTGCTTTGAACAAAACCGTATTGCCTTCACTATGATGTGAAAGATGCTTCAATTGCACAATCGTTTAAAATGAGATACTAGTAGTGGTTAAGAAATGTGCCCTTCTCTCTCACTGTCTGTATATCCACTGTCACTATTAGATAAAGGCAAAATGCCCCCAAATATTAAAAATATAAAACATATGAGAAGCTGCAATGTGCTCTTTAGCTGTTGCAGTAAAATACTACAAGTCAGACGGATGACTGACACTCACAGACAGACAGACAGACAGGTGTCTCTACTCACTGTCTAGCTGGACAGTATTCTAATCAAATTACAGTTAAGTGGTTGAGACAGATATTTGATCCTACCACGAACTCAGATGCCCCTACTCACACACTCATACACACACTCATACAAACAGATAGAATGGCGCACACAGTATAACCAGCCAGGTTTGTAGGTTCAGGGCCAAACAGGGTAAAGCTGAAGCTTCCTCCTGACCTATATATCACTGTCTTAACCTAAACAACACTTTCTTTGCTCCACAGCCTCGTAATGACATCATTAAAATTTGCGAACATTAAACGTGTCAGTGAATGACTTTACAGTTCCAGCGATGCTTTTAGATTTTTGGTTGCAATGTACTATAGGTGGAGTTTAGGTATGAGGTTCCCTGGAGAAGCTGAGGTCATGATCTGGGTAATCACATGGAAACTGTAATGTGTTTGTCATCTTAATGACTCTCCAGTGGTTCAGGCTTTACATCCTGGTTGTATATGTGTTGCTATGCAATATAAACCATGACCTGCTGTTGCCTGGCAGCTACAGTTATACAGAGTTTATCCTTCATATATAACTTTATTATCTACACTGTAAACAATTGCTGTTAATTTACAGCAGGATTTCAACAGTATTAACCTGTTATTGCTAAAAACAGTGCTTTACTGTTAAGACAAAAGAAAACCTGTTAAATGACATTTTGGGAAAAGTGTCAACAAGTCTATTATAGCCTTTTTCCTAACAGGTGCCTTTAATTGTATTTAGTGTGACTATTCCTATGTCTGTAACCTGCTGAGTCTATTCATCTAGGCAAAAAATAATGTTTATTAAAATGTATGTAAAAAATACAACCTAAATAGTGCATTAAAACAAATCAGTAAGATAATGTAAAAGAAAGGTGCTATATAATGTATCTTTAAACAGTAAATTAACTGTAAAATACTGTGAAATTAATAAAAAAAAAAAAACAGTTCAAACTGTATTTTTCATTAACAGTACAAAGCTGTAAATTTCAGCGACAGTATAATAATGTTAATTTTACAGTAAGGCAACCGTGCTGCCAGTTCTTTACTGTTATTTTACTGGGAAATTCTTAACAGTGTCGTTTTTCTTTGTAATTTCTCTGTGAGGCAAAATTTGCGTGACATAAATTTAGCATGAAACTGAATTCTATTTGAATGAGGAGGAAGTCGAGCTGATTTGAGACCAGAATGAAACACCACTTTCAATAAATATGTGGTGTTTGTGTGTACAGTAAAAAAGTGAATGATATTACAGTCATCTGGTTCTGGTAAATCCCACTGTGGCTCTGCAGAAGGATCTTTGGATTGATGCACCGTGGCTTATAGTCCTGGTGCCGCCTGTCTTTGATTAACGCTTTCTTCTGCCACCACTCAGTGTGGTTTAGTGCCTTGCTTAAGGGCTTTTAGACTGTAGTTGCATGGATTGTGGTTTATGGGGGAGCTTCAGAGTGTTTCTCATAAAGCCTCTAGCCAGATTTCCATGATCAGTGCAGGGACTGAAACCAGAGAGCTCCCACTCATTTAAAAATCTTCAGAGTGTGAAGCCTCCTCCTCCACCTCCACCTCCACCTCCACCTCCACCACCTCCTCCACCCGGCTCTCTCTCTCAGCAGCACAGTTTACATTGTAAGCAGATATCAGGGACTCCTGCTTGCGGAAATTAACACCCATAATCTGCTTCAACACACACACACACACACACACACACACACACTACCATCACCACTCTGCAGACTGGCAGCACACAACTGGGAAATTACCACCCTGCACCAGACAAGTGCTCCAGTGAAGTGTTGTCTGTGTCTTGCAGCAGGTTTGTCTGCTCTGCCAGCTCTCTGGCACCAAACCAAACCACAAGCTGGAAGTCCTGCTGAAGCCTACAAATCATTGGTGTCTGTTTTTAAAGAGCTATCCTGCCCTGACAACAAGTCTGATTCGTGTCTACATGTGGGCAACTAGTGGGAACACTTTCAAATTATGCAAAGCACAGACATCTTGGCATATATGGTGCATGAAAATTAATAACACTTAGTAGGATTCCTCTTAAAGGATAAATCATAATGCTATATGGAGTCAAAATGGTAGAAGTATTGGGTTACTTTTATTATTTTATGGTAATAGCTTACAGTTTTGCTATGTATTCTTTGATCAGTATAAAACTGAGGAGGACAGTTGCTTTTCCTCAAGTTTACACTGAGTTGATTTTCATACTCACTTTTTCTGAAGTCTTCCTCGCTCCCTTTAATAGAAAAGTGTTCTCTATGTTTAAATCCAGCAACAACAAAAAAAATGAAAAAGGCAATAATAATTCCTGTATTAGTGTGAAGAGCTGGAGGTTTCCGTGGTGGTATAAAGAGTCCACAGTCTCTCAGCTCTTAAAGCGCAGATGGACACAGCGCGTAAAAGCGCTGCGCACCTTCCTCCTGGAAACGATCCGATATGTGGAGGAAGACCTGGACCTGTGCTCCTGTCCTCATGGACACCGTGTGAGCTGCTGCGAGCTGTCAGGGGAGAGAGAGAGAGAGAGAGAGAGAGGGGGAGGGGGAGGAAGTGAGAAACGTGAAGCAGAGAGAGAGAGAGAGAGAGAGAGAGAGAGAGAGAGAGAGAGTGGGTGTGTGTGAATACATGAGGTGTGTGCAGGGGTCGGTGTGGGTGAGACATGTAGCATATATGGAAAGTGTTGTTGGAGTGTTAAACTATAATATGACACCCTGACATGACAGTTGAAAAGATACATAAAGAGGAAACAATGAAGAAAGAAATTATGTTATTCTTTTTTTCCCTAGGGCTTCTTTGTCACTCTGCTACTTTGCAGCTCTTATTCATCTACTCCATATTATAGGGCTGTCACCATGTCAGATTTTCACTATACGATTATCGTGGCCAAAAGAAATCGCGATAATATCAGTTATCGCGATTTCTTTTGGCCACGATAATCTATAGAAAACTTTTAACTTTGTTTATTGTTTGTTTTTTGTCACTTTTTTGACAAATAAATTACACTTAAAGTAGGAATGTGGGGAGGTATGAATGGAGGAACAGGAGGGAGAACTGTATAAATAAAATGATTTAAGTCAGGTTACACATGCACGAATGCAGGCAAGTAACCACCGCCCCAGCCGAGGCAATATCTCCTGAAAGTTCCGACTGCCTGCGATAATATCAGCACTACAATACTTACAGTTATACAGCTACTTTGTATGTCTATACAGTTTTACATTATCTTTTTATATTTCAACTGCACCCTTTGTGTATGTATATATATATATATATATATATATATAGAACAAAAGATGTTTACATTCCAACTAGTTATTCATTTGTACATTTAGATTCCTGTGTTTATTTTTTACTTGTGTATATAGAGCCAATACAACTAAGCAACATGCAATATCTCACTGTTTTTATAGGTCAAGCAAATACATGTTTCTATTTATAATCTTTTCTGTTGCTCAAATTAAAAGGGAGACACCCTAGAGGGTAAAAGAAAAAAATAACTAATATATATCACCATGAAACTTCCCCAGTTGATTACTTACATTAAGCCAATTTTTTTTTATATAACAAGTTTTCTGAAATATTATGTTTAAATAAATTTTGCATTATCTAACGTTAACTTGTGGTGAATTTAGGAGAAATCTAGAGACACAAAAAGACAGTGAAATGTAGTAAAATAAATGCTTTCTTTCCACTAGTCTGAAGTAGAAGACATGTTATGGAAGCAAAATAAACTCTCTCTACTCTACTACTACTACTACTACTCTCTACTAATTGTATGTATATGAACAAAGAGGAAGCACATAGTACCATGACGTCCAGCTGGATTTGTGGCATGTATTGAACCATAGCCGCTATTTAAAGAAAGAAAGAAAGAAAGAGTCTCCTCCTCAATTCAAACTTCAGCCTGAACATGACTTTTCAGTGCAGATTAGAAGCCGCTTTGTCAGCAGGTCTGGAAACATTGGGAGTCTTTGTTGTCAGCACATTGGACTCCCATCATGTTTAATTCATAGTGAAATAGTTCGTAGCCAAACCAATACAACAGCAGCCCACTCCAAACACTGGACATTACGCTGAGTGCTTTTACTGCAGGCAGAGTCGGCCACTCAGCAGCTACACGGCACCTCTGTGTGTGTTTATGTTTTCACTTCTGGGCCAAAACCTGCATTTTTAAAGTGTGATCACTTTACACTGCAGCACAGTATACAAGATCTAATGTACAGATCACTACATTAACCACAGAGCTTGCTGTGTCACAGACTGCACTCTGTCTGCACACTGCAGATGCAATTACTGACACACGCACACACTACAATGTCCCTCCCTCTGTAATAAGGAACAGGTTTATAATAGCAAAGTCTACTGGTCAAGGCCAGATTGTATCTTAAAAGTTCCCAGGACCATAAAACACACACACACACACACACAAACACATGGGAGCACCTGGAAAAATACAGCTTGCCCAGAGTTCACTAATCACTTAACATTATATAAACAGAGCGTTACTAACGTCTCTGTGCACACACACCCGCCCACACACCCACAAAGTCGTGTTTCCATCATTTTAGAAGACATTCATTTCCTGGAGACTCACCCTAACCATAACCATAACCACTACTTGCCTAAACCTAACCTTAAACCAAGTCTTCATCATAAAACATAGTGATTTATGTAATGGGGACGTGCATTTTGTCCCCAAAATGAAGCCGAGTCCCCACAATGTGACTGTGTAATCACATTTATGTCCCCACAACATGAGTAATACATACCCACACACACACACACACATCTTGCACACACACTGTTATTTTGACACGTACAGATACTGTAGACGTGCTCACAATAACACAATCACATATTTAATGCAGACACACGACACATATTGATCAGTTTCTACACCCGGATGATGCGTGTGTGTGTGTGTGTGTGTGTGTGTGTGTGTGTGTGTGTGTGTGTTTGATCAACCACACATGACCATCAGAAACCTGCAGTAAATGAGTGATGTGAGTTTTTCTTGCAGTTAGCGAGTGTTATTTTAGGGACATTCTCTCACGCTTGAAACTTGAAGAGAAACCCGCTTACAACTAGTGTGTGTGTGTGTGTGTGTGTGTGTGTGTGTGTGTGTGTGTGTGTGCGTGTGCGTGTGTGTGCGTGTGTGCGTTTGTATAGCTTGTAGCTGTGTATGCAAGTGTGTATCCTGATAACAGGAAATACAGGATGAACCTGCATTCCCTCTGTCACTGAACACTACATCATTTTGAACATCCACATTATTTATTATTTATTTAATGATAGTTAGTCACTAAAAAACATTTTTTAGTTGATATACTTTACTATTATGCATTTTTTATCCTAATTGTTGGGTTTGTACTCTTTGGATACAGTCCGTTCATGGCACGAGAGCACAAGGTCAAAGGTCAGCCTCAAAAGTAATGAAGTCAGTTCATTTGAATTCTGATGCTCAATTATTTCTGCAGTATAATGACTCTGCAGCAACTCTGCCGATAAGGTTTATGGTTGGCAGTTTGCACTTTTTACAGCACACTTTGAAGTCGATTTTAATGAGGAAACCACAACGCACACTGTGAGAGAGTGCACGGTAATATGAGATGCATGCCGTTTCTTTCCTTAAGACAAAAGCTTTTTCAGTGCAATATCGTTATATAATCAAAGTGGGTGTTTGAGGTCTGTAAGCTCATATCAGGATGAGTTGCCTTTCACACTCCCTGCTTTTTATTTTTCATTTCCTCTCTGACACACAGAGACACACACACCTCTCACTCTAAAAACTTTGCTTCACCTTCCTGGTTACTGTCGTCATGGTAAATGGACTGCAGAATTGTAAAAACAGTTCCCTCTCTTAGAAACTACAATTACTTGTTTTTGCAAGTGAAATTCAATGTCTTATTCATGACATTACACACTTTGATTTTGGGATGTCAAATTGTTTGTGCCCAAAGACTATATTCAGTATGATAAGAAAAAATGCCACAACATTTATTCTAGTTGGTTAAAAGTCTTGTCCATTTTCTTATCATACTTTATCTAGTATTTGGGCACATGGGACACAAATGCTCTAGAATAAGCAGTAAAATGTAGGGATTTTTATTATTTTCAATACATACATGCAAAGGGGTTCCTATCTATATTTTCCATATAAATAAAAGTATCACGGAATTATTAAATGTCATATAGCAGGTGAAAACTTTTGCTTGAAGAGCCATTCTCCATTAGTTTCAATGGGTTTCAATGTACTTTCATGAAGTATGTCTGTTTGCTTCTATTAAACCTCAGAACTCGCTTTTTTGAGTGACTCACTTCTCCATATCATATTATATCAAATTCATATTGAATACATTCAAGTAACTGATGCTCTGACTTACCTCGTCTTCCACTGAGGGAGCAGGTAGAGATGCGGCGCCTTGCTCAAGGGCAGGACAAAGTGTCTGTTACTGGCGACCTTTTGGCTGCAGGACTAATGGTCTGTATAGAGATACACAGTGTTTGTTTGTGTTCGGCCACACTCCATCTCCTCCAGTCTATTTAAACACACACATAAACACACACACACACACAAGACCACATGTGGACAGGAAAAGCACTCAGGTGGACACGCTTTGACCAAAAATGTACTGAAATACACAAAAGCACACACTCTGTCCGCAGACAAACTGGCGTATCGTTTAAAACTCGGTGCCATGTTAATCTGGGCTGTGTAAACAGGGAGAAAAGCTGCTCTCGGGCCAACGGAAACAGCAGCAGGAACCTGTAATGACTCCACTCAGAAACCCACATCGTCCAGCGCCAACCTGCAGCCTCTGCTTACACTGCTACACGCTTACACCAAAACACGGCGAGGTTGCAACATCATCATCGCTACTGCATAGGGGAGGATGGGATTGTCTTTGAAATGAATCCAACTGCAAACATTCAGCTCGTTATGTCTTCTTGTCTGTGTTTTATGTGTCTTGTTGTGTCAATTTTAACCAAATATTTTCACAATAAAATGCACTTAATTATTTCCTCCTTTGTGTTTACAGCACAAAAGCAGATAATGACTTTTACCTGGATTCAGAGTAATTTAGAAAAAGAGAAAATTAAAAAAAGTTGTTCCTTAAAGGATTAGTGTGTAAGATTTGGCAACATTTAGTGGTGTGGTTGCAGATTGCAACCAACAGAGTACCCCTCTGCTCACTCCTCCCTTTCCAAGACTGCGGTAACGTGAGCCGCCAAGTGCAAAACCGTGGTCGCTCAGAGGCCATCCTTACCATAATAACACCACTTTAGGAGCAACGTAAGTCAGACGGCGGCTGGCGGTACCACGGTTTTACACTCTGCGACTCACGTTTTCGCAGTTTCACAAGCGTGTCGGAGAACTACGGTGGCCTTCAGGTAACGTAAAAATGTGAAAGGCTCTCTCTAGAGCCGGTGTTTGGTTTGTCCGTTCTGGGCTACTGTAGAAACATGGCAGACTCCGTCAAGAGGACCCGCCCCCTATGTAGATATGAATGGCTCATTCTATGCTTACGAAAACAATACAATTCTTAGTTTCAGGTGATTATACACTCATAAAAACATAGTTATGAATATTATATATAATCCATTTCTGCTAATACATGCCCCAAAATGTTACACACTGGTCCTTTAAATCACCCCCTATGCTGCTGAGCAAACTGAGTACTGACCTGTATTTACCCGGATCACAAGTCAGCATCTTGGTCCACACTGGTCACAGTCCAGCAGCAGTTAAAGGTTAAATGCTTCATTCAAGGGCAGCTGAAGGTAGAGGAAAAGCAATTATATTAATGAGTAAATAAATGAGTAAGAAGGAAAAAGAGGGCGCGAACATCTATGCAAATGTATTTACCCACAACACTGTGCTAATGAGAAAAATCCAAACCCAACTTGTGATTTAAAGGTAGGGTCGGTAGTGTTGTTCAAATATATTTTTGTTATATTTGTTGAAATGCTCATCACATCCCAACTGCAAAATCAAAAGCTCTGACAAAAAATAGAAAAAAAAAGGTATCTGTGGCTGTCGCAGGACTTTAATAAGACCATCCAACGCTGCTAGCTCGACAGCTTGAGTACTAACAATAGCCGTGTTCGTTGTTTAAGTTCATTATGATAATTTTGGGGGAGTGGCTTTTGAGGGAGTCTTGATGTCAAAATTTTAAATAATTTTGTGCAAAATTGTCTAAAAGATATCAAAATCATATATGATTTCCATGACTTTTGAGGAATATATGTAAGGGATAATGTACAGCGAGCCGGTCATTGTTGTGAAATAAAACCCTCGCCCTGACAGGGTTTATTTCACAACAATGACCCGCTTAGCTGTACATTATCCCGCTTATTACACGGCTACTTACTGAAAAAAATTATAATTTGACACAAAAACGGTTCCGCCAGAGTCCGACATCAGAACTGCGCCCATAGCAAGGGTCTGTTATACCTAGCAACGGTCTGCTATAAAGAAATAACAGATAGTAGAACGCCGTGATTGACCAATCGGAATCGAGTATTCAACAAAGCCGTGTAATAAGGGAATATATTGTATAGAAGCCGCTGATTCAATCTGTGGATTTTTTTACATTTTTAAAGCCACAAACTATCAGAGACAGACTCTTGACACTAAATCCTAAGGGTGTTTTTTTTTTTGCAGGGACAGGAAATGCAAGGGTGACCGCTGTTTAGTAAACACATACCACCCCCACCTCCCCACACCGCTCACACACACAGTCCTTTCCTGAGGCCCATATGGAAAGTCTCAGTCAGCTAAAAAGGTTATGTAATAGGTATTTCTCTATGTTTATATGTATTAGAATCAATGGATGGTCCCTCCACTGCAATAACAACTACTTCAGACATATGATACCAATGTAGTGGATGTTACCATGTTATGATAATATCTCTGTTACTTGGTCTCATGCGATTTCTGTTCAGCCGACAGTGGAAATATTTAAAAGTGACAAAAATCACACCGCAGACTATCCGGATTATTACATATATTTGGGTAGTATTGTTAAACAGTGATATATCATTGTCAAATTCATTGCCACATGTTGATTTAAAGACTACATTTTCCGATAAACACTGCATCAAGGAAAATGCTGTTTCTCATCCCCACAGCTTGGATTCCTCAGTATGTGTTTGTCTTACTGTTTGATTTACTGAAGAGGAATTCATTTAATCTACCGTGTCTCTTGATTTGCCTCTTCTTCTGACATTGTGAGAAAGTCTGAACACTTTTAAGCTGGGTTACAGCTGGAGGAACAGTGACCACTTCCTGTTTCGTGCTGTGAAACAACCCAGCAGAGTTTCCATAATTTGACCTGGTTGCATCGTGTGTAAAGAGGAAGGGTGGAGTGATGATCTGTGGTCCCTGTGGTTCACCTGTGGTGCAGATAGGTCAGGTTATACAAGTTTTTTTTGCAGGTCATCGACAAGTGAGTAAAGTATTGCTTTTAGATTAATATTGCTTAAGTGTTATTTTTATTGGCACATTAGCGGTGTGGCTCTATGAATGGATTGGTAAACCACTTAGGTGAATGAAATATCTCAACGACTATAGAGAGGATCGCAATGAAATTTGGTACAGACATTCCTGGTCCCCAGAGGATGTATGCTATTGACTTTAGTGATCCCCTGACTTTTCATTCAGCACCAGCTGGCCAAAGTTTTCACTTATCCAGTGAAATGCCTTCTCATCTACTGAATGGATTGAGACAAAATTATGTACAGATAATCATTGTTCCCAGACGAGGACTCCCTTGACTTTCCTCTGGTTTGTGGTTTTGTGAAATGTCTCAACAACTATTAGACGGACTGTTAATTTCTTGAATTAGTCATTTCAGTGTGATTCTTACTGTTAAATATTTGTTAAAGGTCCCATATCGTGCTCATTTTCAGGCTTATACTTGTATTTTGTGTTTCTACTAGAACATGTTTACATGCTGTAATGTTCAAAAAACACTTTATTTTCCTCGTAGTGTCTGCCTAAATATAACTGTGTTTACCCTCTGTCTGAATCGCTCCGTTTTAGTGCATTTCAATGGAATTGCAACGGAATTGCGCTGCTAGGCAACAGTTTGGGTCCATGTTTACTTCCTGTCTGCTGATGTTATTTACATACACTGCAACAGGAAATAAACTGGAACACATTTAGAATGTTTACGTTTAAAACTGTGCAATGGTCTAAATATTGTATGTTTGTGACATCACAAATGTACCGAAATCCTAACAGCTTGTTTCAAACGCACAATTTCTGAATACGGGCTGTGTGTATTTCTCTGTATATTGAGCGTTTTTGATAGTTAAACAGTATTTATATAGCACTTAAATCTGCTTTATAATGTAAAAAAAACTTCACTTTTTACAAAATGGGACCTTTAAGTGGACCATCAACTGGGCTGTAAAATATCCAGATTTGACAGCAGAGTGTTGCAGTTTTTAGGTTATGTCATTGTTGGACTACACAGCTCTACAGTGTGTCAAGTAGAGGATACCAATCTTCTCAGCCATGCTTTTATGTCTTTATGATAATTATAAATGTGCTCCAAAAGTAACATGACTTATGGCTGCTAAAATATTACACATGGCAACTTTAAAAGTGAGTTCAATATCTTTGTGGAGTCACTTACAAGGAAATGATCCAACTCAAAGATTCAAATTTTCTGTCTTTTTCTAAATATCAAGACAAAAAAATCATCTATGCATCATCTAGGGAAATTTTGTTTCTTCGGCTTGTAACATTTACATAAACTGAAGAGTGGAACTGGCTGTACTTTCTGTCTGACGTCTGTGCATTTCTCCCACACACACGACATCTCAAGACCACCCCCCAGCTTCCTCTCCCCTCCCTCTCTTTCTCTCTCAGTGTCCTTTCAGAAAAAAAAAGACCACGCTGCTGATGTAAGACTACTAATTGGTCACGACAACAGGATGAATAAGTGGAGGTGTAATGTACTGTATGCAAAATCAAAAATCCTTTATAAGCAGATTTTGTCGATTAATCTCTGCTCTCATGAACCTTTCAAAAAGAATAAATTTGCTATTTTTATTCCCACATTCATGTAGGTTAATTCTTCTTGTGACGAGCGGAGGTGTGCAGAACTGAAAGAGGTCACTTCCTGTATTTATGTGTAATTATATTATGCAAGTGGACTGTTAGTTGTATCTCTTTCTTTTATACAAAAAATGCTCATCACCTTTGACGCTGATAGTTACAGTCAGAATGACATATTGGCTCTTGTATTGTGACCAGATGTAACTCATTTTTACTCAAATCTACTTTAGGACTTTTCTGTAGCTCCCGTTGAATATTAGACGTTTGAGTCTGATACCGATATTTATATTTGAGATTTAGATAATCTGAAAACGAATCAGTTGATATGTTTATTTTTTTTTATTCTATCTACTGGAGCAACCATTTTTTGACAAGGATCCCTTAAAGGAGCTATATACGATTTCATTTTTTAAAATTATTTTTACTTTATTGCCTAATCTCAAAGTGACACCAACTATAGTAGTTTTGATGCTGGAAATAAATTGACGCCAAGGGGCGTGACAAAGCGGAGCTATGTGACGAGATGGGATGAGAATGTGTCGGAGGGAGAGAGACTTCATTCTCTGCTCAGGTAGACATTACTCCTCTATATCTTTACATAGCAAATAGATGTTTTGCTGCTATATTAATGCTCTGAATATCATATATAGAACCTTTAAATTAAAAGAATTGTGACCAAGATATCTACTGAGCAGCTGAAAAATTCACTTGTCAGTGCTCTCTGGTGGACAAACTATGTAATAACAAATATTGTTTCTACATCATCTCAACATATTTGGGGAATTTGTAAGATAACATCAGATGATATATCCTCCCGGACAGTTTATTAAATGGGCTCTTCTTTAAAAAAAGAAGAAGAAGTAAGTAATCTTACATCTCCTCAAGTCATATGTAAGTCAGTCAATAGTAGACTTGTCTTCAATGCCCCATTAAGTGCTCAGTGGTGCTTGGACTGACCTTCTGGTGTAAGCAGGGTCATTCTTGTCCTCAGGCCACAGTGAAGGGGAACTCCCAAAATCCTCTCAGCCAAACAGGAGCCTCGATGTTTGTGGTTTCCTGCAAGATTGGGAAGCAAAAAAAAAAAGGCATATCCATAGATAAATCAGAAAACATCATACTATCATCAGTTGTATAGTCACAGTGAAAATGTACCAGCATGTGGTGGGTGATCATTTTTTCTCGTTCGTCTGCGTCTTGCACTTAACTTAGATACGTTCATTTGGCTCATACACAAACTTAAAGAAGCCAGATATGTGTGGGAGATCTGTGCTGAGAGGGTAACGTGAGACCTCGTAGTTTATGGTGTAAACAGTGTATGTGTGTGTGAAGTCGTGGGTTTGGTTTCACCTGACGGTTGTCACATTTTATCTCACTGATCTTCAATGAATCTAAAAGAACACATTAATAATCATTAATAATAGCAGGACTAGAAGAGCAATAACTGTAAAGTAAACTTGAGTAATCTAACCTCTAACATGTTGTGTGAGTTCACCTGTAAACGCTGCACTTGGACGTGACTCACAGTAGGCTGAATACCAAGCCCTACACTGCAAAAAAAATACAATATTAGGAAAATATTGTGTTTAACATTCAGACTCATCAAGTTTATTACATGCCATGCAAGTCCTAAAAATCTTCCAGATATTTCTTTTTATTACTAGGACAAGTGAAGTCATCAAAGTAAAAGAAAATCTGAATAAATACATTTATTTGCCATTTTTGACAAGGCTAAATGCAGATTAAAATCATGTGCAATTTTTTTTGCAGTGCAGTATTCACATCACAGCAGGAAAACTGCAAGATGGAAATGTATTGTTATGCCGGTAAGTCTAACTTTCCTTCCTTCCTTCCTCGGGCCTTCCTCTTTTTCTCTGGATTGACCATGTTATTTTCATTGTCTCCATGGTGACAGACAATAAGCACAGGTTCACACCTCACAACGAGCTGTTTCCTGATTGGCGGTGAAGCAAGAAGCTGTTTATTGATAAGGTGTGGATAACAGGAAGGAGGCCAGTATATACAGTAAATCCTGCAGGTTATATGAAGTTAACAAAGATAAGTGCTGCAGCCATGTGGAAAAGATAAGTAACTGCAACAAAGGGGGAAGATAAAACAAACCTGATTGTCTTATCTTGATATGATGTAGTGTCTAACAAGTTTAGTTATTGTGATACTACATCAGGTCTAGAAAAATGCTGACAAAATGAATTGAAGAAAGTAAATTGTTTTTATTTTGCCTTGTGCTTCGTATGTATCTTGTTTTTATGCTGACTGCTGTAAAGCACTTTGAATTGCATTGTTGAAATATAAATTAATGATAATAGGTATTACTGCCAATTATTTTTTTACAAAACTGAATACTTTCTGATTATAAACTGCTGTGATTTTATCGCTTTTAAATCAAAATTCCATTTTGAATTGAATCTTGATCCCAAGAATTCACACACCTAATAAATTAAATATTATTCCATTACATATTTGTTGACATTTCAACCATTTTTGAAGGGATCATAAAAAATAATAAAAATAATAATAAATAAAAACCACACTCATTGCTTTTTCTAGAAGTCTCTAAGTTACAAAGAGTAACTTATAAAATAATATTATGTATCATTATCAGTACTGTGCTCTTGTGTCCATGTCACTGTGTACCTGTCTGTCCATCTGTTGTGGTTCATCGTGACCCAGCGGCCTGCTAAAAAGATAACGTATTAGATGTTAAAACATAAACAGCAGAGACATGATTTAATCTCATTCCTATCTTCATATTGATTTAAAGTCCAGTCACTGCAAATTCATTTAAACAACTTTTATTTATTAAGTTTTTACAAATAAAGTAACAAATTTCATTGTATTGTAGCGCAAAGCGCAAAGTTTTTTTTTTAATATGAAGCTTGAACACTCTATACTTAGTGCAAAACATACCGTTAAAGGCTGCCGATGACTCCCTACATGTATTTTTTGTTTGTTTTTTCTTTCATTCATTCATCCATGTTTTTTTGTTTTTTTATCCAACCACTTTGTACAATGTCAACACGATACAGAAAAAAAAAATGAAACCACTGAATTAAGTTAGGTGCCGCTACGGACATTAAAAACTGCTGATAAAACAAGTGAGAAATAATAATAATAATAATTAAAAAAAAGAAACCAGAAACACAATCAACATGTTGAGAAAAATGTTTTCAGTAACAGTCGGAGGAACTGTTGCTGTGCTTGAGACTCAACATCATTCCACAGGAGCAAGCTACATGAAACAGCGAGGAGACGCACTGAATCAATCTGTGTGTGTGTGTTTGTGTGTGTGTATCTGTTGGTGCACTGAAAGGCATTTTTTTTTTTTTTTTTACATGTGGGCACTTCTACAGTAAAAAGCATAAAGGTTAGCGAGAGTCCTTAACAGGCAAAAACAAACTACTGCTACACTGTCTGTGTGTCACCAGAAAAAAAAGCATCCTACTTTTCCACTTTAACTTCAGGAAACTTCACAATAAGAGTGCCCGGCACTGGATAACTCTCAAGCCTTTCACAGTAAGAGTCCTCCACCACAACTCTAAAACTTCACAATAATTGCACCCACTGATGTAGAGCATTAAAAAAATAAGAGTCCTCCAGCAAGGGGGCGTAACTGCCAAACCAAACGGTAACTATCAGAGCTTGACAGCGTTTCTGTAACTTTAAATAATATTGCATTGTAGCCGCTGCACAGTAGGCATTTCTTTCATAGTAATCATGTAGTCGAGACACAGCAAAATAGGATCAAACGTCTACTGTGGAAGTCATTTGAGGCTCGAGCAGTTGCAAAGTGAAAATCCAGGCTGTTACCTGGCAACCAAAACAGCTCCAGTGAGTAAAAGCAGTAAAAATACACTGAATTTACTTTTTTTTTTTTTTTATCGTGACCTCTGATGTTTCCACTCCACTGACGTAAAAGTCAAATGGCACTGAGTCGGTGGCATCATTAAAGGTTTGACTTCTTTGAACAGGTAACCAGAACTAAAGCAAAGTGGCTCAATGATTATTCACAGCTTTCAACCAAACTTGCCTAGTAGTAAAAAAAAAAATTTGCATTATTATTCATGAGAAATGGAAAATATCCCCAAAAACTAGCAAAAAGCAATGTGGGTTTTTTTTTTGTACAAACTTTACAAAGTTTTCATATGAAACCAGAACACCCATTCCATTCCCAGCAAAAAAAACAACAACAAAAAAGATGCTTTAAGTGAATGTCAAAGTTTGTACCAGATATGTTTTCATTTGCACAGACAAATGAAAACAGAAAAGAGGACAGGGTGTCAAAGGCCTTGAATCTATAATCACTTCCATCATTTGAACCACCGTCATCAATCCCAGTACAACCATCAGAACCACCACTGTGCTCACAGTCATTCTCACCACCTCCATCCAGCACTGTGATGCCCTAATGGGCAAATATTTTTGTTTTACAGAGTGAATAAAACCGGTTTAACCCCAAATGGTGCAGCTTCAGAAACATACCGTGGGAATAGGAGTGGATCAGACAATATTCATACCTTTTTGCAGACTTGTTTTTGCCCAATAGCAGCAATTCTCAGATGAGGCGGCACCCAACCAAATCTGTTAAAAGACAGTATAGTTCTGCTAGCCTCGTAAATGGTTTTTGATTAAAGCCGATATCTTTCGTAATGGGATAAAAACTGAATAACAACGGGTTACACTAGAGGAGCAATTAGCTTCTTTTATGAGGGTCGTGTCTAGAAGGTAACCCCCAAATTGCGAAATCTTGCAAACAACTCTTGTGAGACTCGCTGCCCGACAACCTGTCCTAGCCTAACCTTTCAAGGTCAATGTCTAACCTTGACCATTCAAGATCAATACTTAACCTTAACCATTCGAGGTCAACGCCTAACCTTAACCATTCGAGGTCAACGCCTAACCTTAACCATTCGAGGTCAACGCCTAACCTTAACCATTCAAGGTCAATGCCTAACCTTAACTATTCAATGTCAATGCCTAACCTTAACCATTCAAGGTCAATGCCTAACCTTAACCATTCAATGTCAACGCCTAACCTTAACCATTCAAGGTCAATGCCTAACCTTTAACTATTCAATGTCAACGCCTCGACTTAACTATTCAAGGTCAATGCCTAACCTTAACTATTCAATGTCAACGCCTAACCTTAACTATTCAAGGTCAACGCCTAACCTTAACCATTCAATGTCAATGCCTAACCTTAACTATTCAATGTCAACGCCTCGACTTAACTATTCAAGGTCAAGGCCTAACCTTAACTATTCAAAGTCAATGCTTAACCTTAACCATTCGAGATCAATGCCTAACCTTAACTATTTTGCGAGTGTTTCGCCATTTATGTGTAACCTTCTAGACACGACCTACTATGAATGATGGGTTCCAACGTGAAAACACTATTTTATGCCAAAGTTTGGACAGTTTTGGTTATTTTAAATGAGAGATTTCTGTATTTCTTTGTTCTCTTCTCGCTGTTTGAAGTGGGCGGGTCTCAGTTGGAGTGCACCAATCAGGATTGAGCAACCTTTGAATCAGATGCCAATTGGTGGCTTGTTTGGTCACTGTCAAATCTGATTGAATATCAGGGCCCCTACCACATTTCTGCCCAGCTATCGCAGACTCAGTCTAACATTTCGACACACCGAGCCGAAATGAGTCTTTTTTTACGCTGGGTCCTTTCATGTCTGCTTATTTCACATGTAGGTCAAAAAAGAATCCGTTTGGTTTTGGTAAAAACATAAATCTCAACAATAAAAGAAAGTAACTTTAGTTCTCTGTACCAATGCGCCCTCTGCTGACTTTATGCTGCAACCTGGGCCTAAAATACAGAGTGGTCCAAGCTTCAAATACAATCTTCAACAACTCCCTCCTTTAAAACTGAAAATAAAATTCCCACCCCCGTTTCTCCCCCAAAATATCTACATTTAAAACCCTGAAAAATGGCACTGATAAACTCTCATGTTCTCTCTATGTTTCATCATGTTGGTGGGGCCTCATGTGTAGGTAAAGCACAGCAATGGGCCGCACTTCACAGAAACAACACTGACTTCAAATGGTGGCCTTTTTTCACTCATAAGTGGTCAATCTCATTGGTTTAAATGGCAGCAGAGTTGGGGGTCAATTCTATCAATTCAAAGAGCTAAGTTGGGGAAAACATTCTTGCTTTTTTTGGGGGGCGGGGGGAACACTCTCAATTAGTTGAAATCAAAGAGAATTAACCACAAACCAGCTGTAGCGCACGCAGTAGCTGCTAACAATAACTGCATCTCCACCAATCTACTGCTCCACTCATCACCACTGACTTCAAACCGTCCACACACGCTGTCAAGTGTGCTTCACTTTAACCCAAGTCCCCCAGCGAAAAAACAAGCAACAGGAAGGATGCAAGGCACTAGTAAGTTCCTCCAGTGTTCACCGGAGGCTCTATGGAGGGTCAGGGGAGCGAAAAAGAAAGCAAAAATAAAAAGACAGACTTTTTTTTTTTCAAGTACATTAAAATGGACACCATTGGTTTATACATTCACATTCATCTAACAAAACCAGGGGAGAAAGGGAAGAGGAGGGCTATTTAAAGTGTCTGATATATAAGTACTGTATTAAGAAAAAAAAAAATAGCTAGCATTACTTTATTATCTAAATATCTATCCTGCCGTTCACTCCAGTTTGTCTTGATAATCGGGCTTGGAGGTCGGTTTCGACTTTCAATTCAATCAGTTGTAAAAGAGGAACTGAAACTGCGATTTGATTAGTTGTCGGTAAGGCATTTTGTTTCAGAGCGTGTCCTCGCTAACTGGAACACGAGGACGATTATTGAAAAAGAGGTGTTCTCAATTTTTCACGTTTTGATGAGAATCCATTCGCTGAAAGCAGTGAATTGAAAGTGAAAGGACCCCAAAACCGTTTCTCTGTATGCTTTTATGTTTTATTTCACCCTAAAACTAATGTTGTCCAACAACATTTGCTAATAATAAACAACAAGAATCACAGTGTTTCCACATCGTACAGCGATGTGCGCGTATAACAGGTCCATCGACAGAATTTAGTTTCTTTTCTTTTTTTTTTAAATAGAATAATAATCATTAACAACAACAATGTACATTGCAATCGTTCCAACAACAGATGTTGAAACCAAAACCTAATGATGACACTAAAGAACTGAGGCATTAGTCTGTGAAATCGGTCTGTTAAACGGCTGCTCCAACGATATGTGTGTGTATTTACATGAGTCTGTGTGTGTGTGTGTGTGTTTATATGAATGTCTCATGCATTATGTGTGTGTGTGTGTGTTAGATTGCGAGCTGGGGGGCAGCAAGCACAACAAACCCGACAAAATAAAACAACAAAATGGAATCATCATGGCTAAAAAATAAACACAAACTGTACAGGGACTCTGATATTATTCTGATAACAAGGCCACTTTTTTCACGCTGAGTTCTCTCATGTTCGGGCGTTTTTTTTTCTCCCTCTAAAAGGTTTTCTGCTGTTATTGCTTCAAATGGCAACAGAGAGGCGGAGAGAGGGATGGAGGAAGAAGAGGCGTCCTGTCCTGTCCAGTCAGTACTTTCAGTAATAACGCACACAGCCAGTGTGTGAACAGGAAAACGTGTGTGAAGAGGGTGTTTGACTCTTCTCGCTGCTCTTCATCCTCTTTCTTTCCTCCATCTCTCTCCGTCTGTTTGAGCGGTTTTTGTGGGAGGAACAAGACACAAGAAGGTAACAAGGAGTAGGAGTAGCTGTCACGGTTTTCCCTCAAGCTGACGAGTCAAAACCCCCCACATGTTCAAATGTGCGTTTTGATTTGATCTTGATTTAGTTTGTGCTTTGAATTGAGGAAACATTTCCAAATTCTGAATACTGAAGAAAAAAAACACTTCCTGAACTTAAACACCTCTCCATTCTGCTCTCACCTGATATCAAAGCTTTTTACCTGCTGCTATGCGGCATCCTTCCTTTTAAGCACATTTAAAAGACGCAAACTGCTCTTATTCCAGAGTGATGTAGCTTCTCGTGCATCGTTTGATACTAAGACGGACGACCTTAATGCGATGGCCAGCCATGCTCCCCCTCTGTTTTCACCAGTCACCTCTGAATAGAGGTCTTTTCTGTATTCAATTTGGAAAAACTGCATTGTTGCATGTTTCTATCTTCTTTGAGAGCTTGAGTATTTTCTTTAATACTCAGTCTGAGAGCTAAACGTTTAAGCAATTACAGCATTAGAAGCTCTTAAGAGGTGCTGTGTAAAGCTGGCCACCACATTCGTCCCCCTCAACCTGATGCAACATCTCCCCTCCGCTGGGTGATTGTGTGACCTGCCTCGTAAAGACTTGTCCACTCAAATGTAGAGCATGAAATGGAACAAGTGTGCGCATACACAATACCTGATACCAAACAAGTTATTAACACCAATCCCGCACCCTGTCAACACCTCTTTGGCCTTTTAAACATTGCACTCGTGAGTCTTTTTTCCTTTATCCTTGAGCATTTGGCTGACAAATACAAACACAGCACAAAAGGGAGATTGTGTGACTGCGTTTGCGTATTGGATGCAGAGGCGAGATGCGTCACACACACACTGTGGAGATGTGGCCACGTCGCATTCTTCGCTCCTCTTCATTTCCTTTTCCTCCTCTTGAACAGGTCAGCTTCTGTCATTTCAAAACTCCTCGCTCTCCACGCTCCCTCCAGTTCTTCCGTCCTCTCTGGCCGATCAAACCCGTAACACTCTGTTCCACGCCAGTCCAGTCCAGTCCAGTCGGGCCGTGATTCAATCCAGCCCTCACCCCCAGCCCTACGTGGTCCTCAGGTTGGGTCCTCCTGGGTTGCTGACCGACTTCTGGAGAGAGTTGGTCAGGTGGAAAGCCTGGAGCGGCCCCTGCCCGGGAATCTGGCCCTGTCCGCCCACCGTGGTGGGGTAGGGGCCCAGGGGCTGGGAGGTGCTGACCAGTAGAGGCCCGGGCTGCGCCGGGGCCTGCTGCGGGGTCGACATGCCGTGAGTCGGACCGGACCATTGTGCGCTGTAGGCCGCGGTGGGGGTGTAGTGGATGAACTGGGGAGGCTGGGGTTGAGGTGGAGTGGAGGAGGCGGGGGGGTGGCACAGGGAGCCCTTGCGGGCGGCCAGAGAGGTAGCAGTGGTGGAGTTTGTAGGGAGGTGGGCTGAACCTCCGATGCTGCTGGGACACAGCTGGCTGGGAGCAGAGTACTTCCTGCTCAGACTGGCTGACTGGATGACCTGGAGAGGAGGAGAGTTCACATCATCAAACAGGTAGAGTTGTCCATTCAAGCACATACTTATTTTTTAATGACCTTTCTTTAAAAATCTAATTTAATTTGATAGATACATGTGTGTCCCTTTCAAAACCAACTTAAAACGTCTGTTGAAAGCTGCTCAGCTCTGTACTCACTGATCTTTATTCCATGGTCTTCATGACTCGCTTTTACTTGACAAGCATACTTTGTGATGTGCTATTGATTTATCGATTACAAACCGGGCCAAGCAGGCACCTGCCACACCCAGAAGCCCCAGGTTCACTGCATGTCAGTCGGTTTTTGGTGATTTAATAATTTGCTTGATACAATATCAAATCAGGCTGGTGCTGAATTAGTTGCTCACCCTGCAGTCCCGTCTTGTAGAGGAGTCATGTGTTTGGAAGTCGGTCATAAGACCTTTATTATTTTAGTTTATTTTGGGAACATTTGGTTTTTAATCAAATGAACACAAATTGAGAAACATAAAGCAGTTGATAGTATTACAGCATAGAAGCACTGGATGGTTTGTGGGTGCATATAATGAAGCTGCCATGTGCAGTATAGTCTGCTGTGTCCACCGTACTTAATGGGAAGTTGGAGGTCACAGTAGAGCTAATTGTTTCCCTTGGGGCCCCCCTAACAGGTTAATCCAGCCATGATGTCATATGGTGTATTTTTAAACTAACCTCGTAGCTATGTCCCTGTGCTGGGGTCTGCTGCAGCTGTTTGGCACTCCTCTTCCCCTGAAAAAAATCATATATTTTTTCAGTTTACTCACCTGTACATTACTTTATTAAACACAAAAACTGATCACACTAAACAGTTACCCACCAAACCTCAAGGATCAATAAATGAAGACAATAAAATCAGACAGTGGGAGGGTTCAAAGCCCTCAAAGCAACTTTATCTACTATTGGATGTCCCCAGAGCCTGACTTAAAATAAAGGAAGACCAAGCATTTGCTGTCTTTTTCCTCTTTCCACTATTAGATCATGCAATTACATTGACATTTTCTACAAAAACTAAATTATATTCCCTCCCTTTTCTTCTTAGCTGATGTTTTAGTCACTGTACACACACACATAAAGTGCCAAATGCATACAGGACCAGGTAGAGGTTTAGAAAACGGTAGGTTTGGGCTGAGATTTGTCTTGGCGTTCAACAAACTGCCCTTTAGAGTTTAGTCTCTTTCCTCTATCTGTGTTCTTGTCTGGTAAACTGAATACAGGAACTGGTGAGTCATCTTCTGCTGCAGTAACGTAAATCATAAAACGGCAGTAAACCTGTGAGAGGTTCATGGCGTCTCGGGCCCAGTTGTCCACCAGTTTATGGAGGTCGTCGGTGAAGGTTCCTTTCCTCTGGTTGGGGGCGGACATGTTGGGGGGCAGACACTGAGAACCACCCTGACTCTGACCCAGACCGCCTGAACCGCTCACTGCATTGGTGCTGTTAGTCCCTGTGGAGAGAGCAGAGAGAGAGAGAGAAGAGAGGAGGCAGGAGGTGAGATATTGTTCAAACTAGAAGATGATCATTGATGTTATCTGAATATATGTCTTGACCATGAGAAGGGCGTTACATGGTGACAGAGGCTGGTCGGGACAGAGGTTTTAGGGGTAGGTCAGCATGTCGACATGGTCGTTATATTGTTTAGGCGTCATGAAATAATGAAGACAAACGGAAACATGACAAAAACTGATGATGCTAGAGCAACATTTTAAAACAGAACAAAACTGAACCCCGTTTCAGAATATGAAATACTTCGTTCTCTCAAGAGTCCCATTGCTTTGGGTTACTGATACACTGGGCAACCTGTAAAGCTGACATGCACAGCAGCAGCAGCAGCAGCAGCAGCAGCAGCAGCAGCAGCAGCATTCACTCACAAGATGCTCCAGAAGCAATGCTGAGCCAGGCCCGCTGTTGATCACAGTTGCCCCGTGTACTCCTGGTCTCATGTTTTAGTCTATTCTTTGACCATTAGATGGCACTCAAGCTCTGTAACAGTTGGTAGCATGCCAACTCTGAACATCAATCTGATCAGAGCAAATTCACTGCAGAACATAAAAGCGTATACACTGCAAACTGGCCATGCGGGCCGGCATGTAAGCGCTGGGCTGTCATAGCATGTGGCCTCTGTTCAAGTTAAGTAAACATTAACTATGAATTGATGCTGGTACCATAATTATAGCATGTTCCAAGACAGCACTTCTTCATGTTAGTGCCTCTCTACCAAGCCAAGAGGAGACTAAATCAGTATATATCAGTATATGCTGAGAGGTGATTATAAAATACCTCAGCTCTGCTGGTTCAGATATTGTCACAGAAGTATTTCAGAATTAAAGGTTTCCGTTCGATCAAACTTGCATCCCCAATACTGCAGACACAGCCCTGACAATATGTATGTGTTTTTTCACAAATATACAGTTTTAACATATCATTCAGGCCAGTGAAAGAGAACATCAGTATTAATAGGATTTTCTATTATGAATACAGAATAATAATTTCCTCACAAATCACCATTCCTTTACTACACCTTAAATCCAGACTATAGTTACATTACAAGGATCATCAGAATATGATCCGTTCATATCAGATATTACACGAGTAAAGACATAATATGCAGGGGAAACTAATCATACAGTTGGTTTTGCCAGTAACCGGCATGTCATGCTAAATAAAATGGAGGAGAAAAAAAAAAGAATGAGGAGACGCTGAGTCATGACTGACTGCAGCAGCATGGAATTCTGGGCAATGTAGTCCACAAGCCATGACAAGGGAGAGGAGGAGAGGAGAGGGAGGGGGCAGAACAGCTGTTCAGGTGTGCTGGTGTGAGCTTGCAGGTGCATGCACTGTCAGTTTGAATCTGTGATGGCTGGTCAATTCAGTCATTTCAGTCCTCAAACTGAGTGTTTCAACCCTTCCCAGCCTGGACACAAACTCTCTGAATTACTCCCCTCTGGCAGGAGGCTGCGGCCCATCAGGACCAAAACTTCACGACACAAAAATAATTTCTTCCCTTCTGCAAACTGGCCTCATCAATAAGACCCGGGATCCCCACTGACATGGCCTCTTATCCCCTCCCATAAACACTATCCGTACATAAACGTCTCCATATCTGTCTTTACTGTATACATTACATTACCGCACATCTTTGGGACTATATCTATGTACATTGTACATTTTTATACGTCATACTATGAACCTTTGCACATTCATTGGACAATTCTGCACAAAATCTACCACTTATAAAAACTGCACAGCTCTTCCATTTTAATTCAGATATTGTATATGTTTTCTTGTATTTCTATTGTAACTTTCTTCTATACAGCTTTCATTTTAATTCAGATGTATTGTACATATTTTAAAGTATTTTTTCATATTTTCATTGTAATTTTCTCTTATACATCTTTCATTTTTAATCAGATACATTTGACATATTTTATAGTATTTTTTATATTTTTATTTTCTTCTATAGAGCGTTCATTTTAATTCAGATATATTGTACATATTTTATAGTATTTCTTCCTATTCTCACTGCAATTTTCTTCTATACAGTGTTCATTTTAATTCAGATATATTGTCAAAATGTTTTATAATATTTTTTATATTTTTATGGGAATTTTCTTCTATACAACTTTTATTTTAATTCAGATCTATTCAGTACATATCTTTATAGGATTTTCTTTGTATTTTTATTGTAATTTTTCTCTATTCTATATTTTTGTTTCTTGATTTTTGTGCTTACTTTTATTTTGAATTTCATTTTCTCTGTTGTTCATGTTATGCACCAATACAGCAGAGCAAATTCCTTGTATGTAAAAAAAACCCTACTTGGCAATAAACCAGATTCTAATTCTTTGATCCTTTATTATAAAAATTGAAAATGTGAAAATGTCTGTGTGACTGTGAGCCACGGTAGCTGAACTAACTGAATCAAACTGATCTCAAATCTGGCAGAGGATCAAAGTTGAAATCTAAAGGGCGTTAGAGGAGGCGGGAGGAAAGCGTGGTGAGAGAGCGAGTGCGAGGATGGAAGAGGGGGAATCGATGGAGGGAGGAAAGACCAAAAAGTGATAATTACTACAGAGCTGGTTGCAGGGGCAGACTTTTTTCACCATCTTCCCTGTGCGGCCGGAAGACAACGATTGGAGGATTGGGGAGAGAGTCAGAGTTAAACCCACGCCCACAACACCCGACAACCAAACACAAAACATCCCAGTATGATTATTGAACGTGAAGCAGTCAATAAACAACATGTTGGGGTTGAGTTGCCCAATAACATCTGAACACTGAGACCGGTACCTGTCACACAGTGCACTGTGAGGTACATGTTAATTAATAATGTGCAATTTTTAAGTGTGTTCTGTACTCTGCACTGTGAGAAAGGCTAACCAGAGACGTCAAGTAACAAGGCTGCCATCTTTACGCACATCTGAGTAAGATGTTTTCCTTCTTCAGGCCAAGATATGTAGGCAACCTTCTGAGGAAGTGCAGATGCCAACTTTAAGCCCACTTACTGTAGCAGCAACAGAGCAGATAATACTGGAATATAAATATTTGTAACCAAAGCTCTTGAAGATAATACTTGTGCTTAAACAGCAAACCAAACTGAGTCTTTGCACACTGCCCCAAAGTCAGATGCTGTTGGTAAACCAACCCCTGGTTCTGATGTGATTCTGAGTCCTCTCTGCAGCTCACAGGGGCCGTACCAGAACTGGGTCCAAACTAGGATTCATATATATCAAAGTACGCTGTTTTCCACACCTCTTAATCGCCGCACACATCTCTGATTTGGTCAGCGATTTAAATAGAAAAAAAGTGAAATAAAAAGTCTTGTTTTCAAGGTCATTGTTGTCAAAGTTACACCACTTTTCTCCCTAAGCTAGCTGTCTACGAACAAGAACAAGTTGTGATCAGTAAGACCCAGGTCTGTCTCCCCCCCCCCTCCTGGCTGTGCAGTGACAGGGAACAGGTGAGGGAGAGAGAGGAGGTGAGGAAAGGGAGTGAGGAAGGGAAAGATAGGGGTTTGAGCTGCAGAGGGTTCAGAAGCATTCATAAACATCTCTTCATCAAGCACAAAACTGACAACCAACAGTACGGTACATATTATGATTATAATATGATTTGAGAAAAACAATTTCTTTATCACGAAAAAATACAAATAAATAAAGACTGATGCACAGGACAGAAACTGTGCTTAAACAAATGAACAATTAATCAAGTTTAACCGAAATAAATAATAAATCTCCTATTAAAAAACAAATTGTATGTCAAAAATCTCAAGTCATCGGGTCTCCACTTGTCTTTCCCTGTTAGTCTGCTTGTTTTCAATGAAGCAAAGGTTAGAAATGGAAGCAGTCAGGATTTAATATTCAGACTGACACACAAACAAAACTGTATCATTTATCTCTAACTTAGTGAGACTAGAGATGAAATGTAGTTAATGCTAGTTATCATGGACTTTAAGCTCATTTGACAGTTAACAGGCTTGTTAAATGGCTAAAATGTAAACGTACCGCACAATGAAGCTACTGGCAAAAATCCATGTGCATTTTAACTGCTGTTTCACTTTCCCAGGGATATAAATTTCTGGTTATATTTCAGACATTCAGACAACAACTCCCAGACCAGACAACGCCGTGGTAGCGACCTGTCAATCACAAGGTAGCCACGCCCTAAAGCATCCCCTGCTTTATGGTCTATTTGACTCTAAATTACATCGTTACTGAGGTAATAAATCAAGTGAGAAGTAGGGTCATTTTCTCATAGACTTCTATACAATCAGACTTCTTTTTGCAACCAGAGGAGTCGCCCCCTGCTGGCTGTTAGAAAGAAAGCAAGTTTAAGCCACTTCTGCATTGGCTTCACTTCTCAGACCCGGAGGTTGCCCACTGATTTAAACACACTAGTGAAACTCGAGTAACTTTTATGTCATAGAACATCCCCGGTGCTGATTTGAGTTTTGGTTGGTACACTCCACATGGCCTCGAGAAAGCTAACAGGTTATGATGAAAATGGTGGTGCAATTTGTTGACGGCCTTTTAAAGTGTTATTTTTAGACAGTAAACAATTTGCAGTGTCCTTTCTATCAATTATGATTCTATTATTCTATTTTCGAAGATGCCGTTATTCCCCGCAGCCAAAAGTGCACAATGTTGGCATTGAATGTGAAGTTAAAAGATGAATTGCTTGTCAAGGACAACTATGTCAAAGGAAAGAAAGAAAGAAGGAAAGAAAGAAAGAAAGAAAGAAAGAATACCGAGAGAGAGAGATAGAGAGAGTGGAAAGAAAAAGGTTAAAAAAGTAAATAGAGATGACTGATGGAAGCTTTGTTTGTCATTGTGTTAGATTTCTGTGCCCTGCAGCAAGCTCTTATCTCTAATTTTCCCTTTTTCTTCTGTACCTAAAAAAAATACTTTTACTTTCGTTTATGTAATCATTGCTGTCTTCTACAGGTCCAGCACCTGCCTTCAACAGTATTTGGATGTGTGCGACCACTATGCATTGTTTCTTCTGTACCTAAAAAAATAAATAAAATAATAAATAATATAATAAATAATAAATAAAATAAATAAATAAAATAAATATATATATATATATATATATATATATATATATATATTTTTTTTTTTTTCCGACAAACACAATAAGGGTGTTTGGAAGGTTGTTAATTAATTTTTATCTGCGAAAGGCAGCAAAAGTTTAAAGGCCCTGATTTAAGCCAGAAATTTAGTTTGGCTGGTAATTTTGAGCAAAGTACTGTACTTAAATCCTAACTGCTCTCAAGTGCGAAAGTGTGTAAAAGTATAAGCCTGCATGCTCCCCTGGGTGAATTCATGTTTCCTACTAATGCCTGACTTTTTTTGGAGACACGTTTTCTGCGGGACACACTGGTGATATCAGAAGCAGAGGGTCTTCCTCCATCAAAGAAAGGAGGAAACCCCCGGGAAGACGGGACGACCGTGACTTGACAGATATACATAGGAGTAAAAACGATAAGAACAGAAGTAAGTAAGGACGACGGGTAAAAAGAGAAGAGCAAAGAAATAAAGCGTTACACACAAAGAGCCAAGCAGGGCGTACTCAGAAAGCGCGTCCTCCTGCCGCCAGGCTTGAAGGCCACACGCTCCGAACCCCAGCTGAACTTTACACAGCCTGAAGAGAGGGAGGAGGGAAGGAAGAGATGGAGAATAAGAGTGCAGAGAATAGAGATGTAGGGAAAGGTGAAGAAGAAAATGAGAGAGCGATAAAGAGACAGAGAAAACAGGAAAATAGAGACAGACAGGACAAAAGAAAGGCAGAAAAGGTATAGATGAGGGGAGAAGGAGAGAGACACAGGTGAAGGAATACAAAGAACGTAACAGTCAGTTAGCCATCACACTGCTTTACACAGAGAGAGAAACAGATAGAGAAAGATAGAAGAAGAAGAGTCTTGTTGTGAGGGACTGAAGACAAATCAACTGCATGCATTTTGTGTCTGCAAAGTATTTCTTGTGTTTGTGGGGAAGCTCGTGAGGCCTGCTGCAGACTGGGATTCACAATCGCACGCCTACCTGGGGTGGGAGCACACAGGCTGGGCACCGAGAGCGCCGCCTCGCTGGTGTAGGCCGAGCACAGGTTGTTGTTGCTGGAGGGAGAGGGTTTGAGAGGCTGGAGCAGAGTACTGCTGGCCGAATCGGCTAATCCTCCGGGGGCTAACAGAGCCAGCTGGCCGGGGTACATGGTGGGGACGCTCTGGGCGGATAAAGTGCTGCCTGGAGATAGCACAGGGCATAGGCAGGAGAGGACAGGGCAGGAACGACACACCGCAGAGACACACAAACACAGAGATATAATGGACAGATGGGACACCCGTCACCACACACATTTACACACACACAACCACACAGAGACAGAGACAGACAGGGAAAGCAGTCAGAAATGTTCAAGCTCTGAGTCTGCACCAGCGTACATACAGTATACACACATGCACGTGTAACCATGCAGATCAACACACACACACATATATGTGCACACGCATGCATAAACACAGAGACAATGTAACGTTAGGGTAAACTTTTTGGAACATCCTGGCTGTAGTGTAGGATTCAAGATTAAGGTGAATATTTTGGTGGTGAGTAACTGTTCAGAGATAAATGGTCGGTTCAACCAAATGACAAAAAATACACATTTTCTCAGGTGGTAACTAGCTATGCTGATATTTTTGGTTCAATTTGTCCAGGTTTTGGTGAGGTGGGTGGAATTGCTTGTTCACAACATTCAAAACAACAATTTATTTAAACCAGATTAAGAGTCTACAGCCATACTGGCAGCTAAATGCTACAATTAACACACTAACATACTCAAATTCAAATGTTGACATGCCGATGTTTACCGTGTTAGTTTAGCATCTTAGCATGCTAACGTTTGCACTTAACACAAAGTACATCTGAGGATGATGGATTGCGCTACCTCCGGGTCTGAAAAGTGAAGCCAATGCTGAAATGCCTTAAGCTTGCATTCTTTCATATAGCCAGCAGGGGGCGACTCCTCTGGTTGCAAAAAAAGAAGTCAGATTGTATAGAAGTCTATGAGAAAATGAGCCTACTTCTCACTTGATTTATTACCTCAGTAAACATTGTAAACATGAGTTTATGGTCTCAATCGCTAGTTTCAAGTCTTCTTCAATACAGCATGATGTTCATTTAGTAAATTATGGTCCCATTTAGAGTCAAATAGACCATAAAGCAGGGGATGCTTTAGGGCGTGGCTACCTGCGTTGTCTGGTCTGGGAGTTGTCGGTGTTTTCGTCTTACAACTTTAACCCTTTCAAATATCGATATTTAGTGCTGTAAATATGCTATAAATCTAATTTTATTCACCACCACTGTGTCCTGAACAAATAAAACCAAACACTGCATGGCTAGTTACCACTACAAATACTGTAAGTAAGAAATCATGTTTCTTTGAACTTTGGGTGAACCAATTCTTTACTATAAATGTCGAAACAAGAGCCTACCTGGCTGTAACGGACTCTTGCTGCTGTGCGTGGAGCTGGTTCTGGATGATTTGGAGGATTTGCTTTTCGTAGGTCGTCTCCTCCTGCCAGTCAAGCCTATAACTGGAGGGATCACTGCAGCTGGAGGAACCTGCACCGAGACCAAAGGAAGAATGGTTGCTTGCTACGTACTGTTCCAAATGCCGTTTATGTAGTGACTGTACTGTTGTAACTAAGGCGAGTTACCTTCCCCAGCTTGGTAAAGAGACTGTCTATTTCCTCCTTCTGGCGGGAGTGCAGGGCCTGAATCTCACGATAGTGCCTGGTGGTAGAGGGAATGAAAAATATGAGGAATGAAATATTGACGGGCAGAAGAAAAGAGAGAGATAATGAGGGTGAGGAAGCAAGGAGAGAGGAGGAGGGCGTAGAAGTGTTCTAGGAAGTGCTGAATATCCCTTTTCCAAGAAAAGAGGAAGGAGCCGGAGAAAGCAGTAATGAAGGAAAGTGGGTGGTTAACCTCATTCTTGAGGGTGAGGAAAGAGGAAGAGGAGAAAAGAGAAGCAGCCTACTCTTATGGGGGCACAGAAGTAGAAGACAGAAGAGAGAAAAATCTAGTTTTCTTCAAAGCAGTTCAACTGAATAAAGAGGAGGTGAGGTTTGCGATGCTTGGCAGGAGAGGAAGTCATAAATTACTTTTCTCTGAGGTGGCTGACTTCCACTTTGAAGTCTTCATCCTCAAATTCGGAGTCGTTGTCGCTGCTCATGTAGTTATTGAAGGAGTTGTTGTTAAGACTCGGCAGCGAGGCTTTATGAGTGGAGTCTGGACTCAAAAACTGCCCAGGATCACTGGGTCCGTTAGTAGCCTGGGCAGCGGGTGGAGGGGTCGGCCTGGGCTCGATGCTCTGCTCCCGGGCACGACTGACTGAGAATCTACCAACACGGGCCTCTGGGTTGGCAGTAACCTGAAAGAAAAGAGCAAAATATTGGATGAAAGGAGGGAAGGACGGGTTGTTTTTTTTAGTTTAGACAAGTAGCAAAGAAACCCCTCAAGATCAAAAACAGGAAATACCTGGAAGCGTCCGATGGTGGTAGTGGGCTTAGGAGAAGGGCACGGTGAGGTGAGGGGGGAGGGCTGGTGGGACCCTCCCAGAGTCCGCTGGGGGAGTCCGTCCACAACGTCCCCTCCCTGTCCTCCTCCCCCTCTCAGAGGAGATGAGGAGTCCTTGTGCAGTGTGTTCTCCGGGCTGGAGAGACTGGAGGAGGAGGAGGAGGACGAAGATGACGAGGAGGAGGAGGAGGAGGTGGTGGAGGAGGAGGAGGTGCAGGCCGGGCGTTGGACAGGAGGTGCTTCAGCAGCCAACGAGACCTGATCAGTGAGAGGAGTAAGGGAACAAGATGAGCGGCGCCTATATTTATGAAATAACAACACAAAGGCAGCGCAGACCAGATTCACTCCTTTCATTCCTGTTTTTCACAATAAAAGCCCTTCGACATATCATATTTGCAGGCGAGTATTTCGCATTTCCCCCGGTGTGTTAAGGCCTTTAGACCCATGGAAAAGGAAATGCGTAGGTATTCATGTATGGTCTGTAATGTGAGGTGAAATCTTACCTGAAATCTTCCCAGTTTAATTCCAGGAGGAGCAGAAGAGGACATAGTTGCTTCCTCCAGAGAGAAGGGAACTGAAAAACGGATGTTACAAATATTAGACAGACTGATTAAACACAAATATAGAGACACTTGGATGAGTTAATAGATTTATTGATATACATACTTGGTTGTCCCATTGAAGTTATGCCACTGTGAGAGGACTGGAGTTAGCATGGAGAGAGAAGAAAGTGGGTTACTACTAAGCAGTGTCATTGAATTAGAGCAGTGTATACAATGTCAGTGTGAGTGTTACCTGTGTGTGTGTGCCGACGGGAACGGTCTCTGGGCTCAGTGCTCTCCTCAACTGAGCGTCGAGGTCCTCCAGAGGCTGCTGGGACTGGAAAAAGACAAGATCCACTTTTAGACACACACACACACACACACACACAGAAATAAGCAAACACTGAACACTTGATTAGCAATACAAGCACAGATCAGCCAAAAGCACACATGTATGGTTACTAGGGCTGGACATATGAGTGTGTGTTTTGAAGCCAGTGCATTGTAAAAGGCATTATCCCGATAAATTTCATCAGACCCCTCTCCTGTGCCAACACACACACAATCACAGGTGAGGTGATGTAGAAGGCATGCAAGGTATTTTAACTGCAATTTAAAAAAAGAAATCATTAAAATTGAAATCCTCCGTGAGCTTCATCTGCAGCAGGATTGTCTTAATCAAACGGGACATCTCGTCTCGCCCATGAGAGTTACGTAAGGGACGAGAAGTGAATGTCGGTAACTTGGCAGATTAGATTTTTCCTAAAAGAGCTACACGTCATATCTCACTATTCAGTGAGTATTCAGCGGAGGGTCTATTCTTAGACGGCAGCATTCGCCGCCACAACAAAACAGTCTGGAGACTGAGAGTCAGTTCAATGTCTTCTCTGCCTTGAGGTACCCGGTCCTCAGCCTGCCACCGCTGTCTCTCTCTGTCCAATTAACCAGCTTCTCTTCGCTCCTACTTTCTTTCATCATCTATCATTATTCTTCATTTAAAGTAAAGGGATTACTTTGTAGTTTAATGTATTTATTTGATGTTACATTGTTGAGTTCTACTGTCGTTTATTCTGTTTTCAGTTGTTTAGAATCTAATCTTCTTTTGAAGTAAGATGGGGTTTATGATGGAGATGACATGTAATGTCTGAGTCTGACTTGTTTCTCCTTTCAGTGTTTTGTCATATAGGTTTAGGTTTCACAAGCTATTAAAGGGTCTCTTTGGTATTTTTTAACCATGTTTTTGTGACTAATAGTGACAACAATTTCTGAATTCGGTCCAGTATTGAGGCAGCTGCTCACAGGCTGTATTACGGTGCTATTGGGGCAAGCTGGCACCGTCATTTACGTCCACTAAAAGTGCTTGTTTTTACCATGAAAGGCTCTGATTGCTATTATAAGTGTCTGACAACATTATGGAAGGTGTCTCGCTCAAGGAGAAGTCTCTTTCTGAAATCCGGCGAGGTGATGTGTTGCTGGAAGACAACGGTGGAATAGTGGAACACATACATGGAGGAAACTGTCAGAGTTTGTTGTGTTGGGAGTACAGAAAGCGTAGCTTAGTGTTATCTAAAAGATTTTCAATGTCATGGCTGGATATTTAGATGATTTCGACAATGTGGATGAGGTCTTTGAACTCAATGGCTGTCCGTATTTATTGGAGCCAGAGTATACGGATATTCAGATTTCACAGCAAGACTTGAGCAGGACTCGGACACGATAACAAACAGACGGGATCAAGAGAAAGGTAAGAAAATGTTTCATTTCACTGTAGGGTCCTTTCCATAATGTTGTCAGACACTTATAATAACACTTTTAGTGAATGTAACGTTACATTGACGGTGCTCACTTGCCCTCGCAGCTCGTTTTGCGCCTGCTGGATACAGCGTACTTCCTCAAAACATGGGGAAACAGGGTCCAGGTTGATAAATACCAAAGTTACCCTTTAAAACATTGAATATGCACTATGAATGAAATGTCTTCTTTGCACAGCAGAAGCACTATCAATACACAACAGATATGGCATTGAAACTGTATCATAGGCATTACAGGCTGAGTATGCATACAGTGTTGCATTGCATTGCTGCAAAAATGAGCAAAAAAAACCAAACACCTGTATTAGACAAGGTCCAGGGAAGGATGGCAGGAGTTCTGAAGGAGGAGAACTGGCCTAATCCCAGAGAAAGAGAGGCGATGAAAAGACAGAGTGGGAGAAATGAGAGAGAGAAAAGATTTGTAGAGGAGGTTATAAGAATAGTGTTAGTTGTGGAGGATGTTAAAAGAAATTTGCATGCCAGATGAGTTGTAAGGAAAGTGAGTTGAAACATTTTAGAGAGATTAAATCATCTGTGATCTCTTAACCTTTAAAGGTGTAGTAATGAGCAGTATCTCTTAAAACACATAATATAATGACTAGTGCTTTAACTATATGAAAATAACTAGCTGCAGCTAAACTGGGTCACTCACCGGTACCCTGGATAAAGGGGTTTTGGATGGAGTGGTCTGGCCAAAGGTTGAAGCAGGGATGACTGTAGAACCTGAAATCAAAAAGTCAGTAAGCAGCATTATTAAAACACAGATTAATTGACACTACACACATATAAACATATTCATCTACATACCAATGGGTGCAGGGGTTGTGATTGGTGTCCCAGGGCCCTGGATTGGAGCAGGGGACCCCAGTGACAGGCTGGTCGGGGGCTGGGGAGGATTGGCTGGCTGGCTGGAGCCAGGTGTGGTGACAGATGCGCTGGAGGTAGAGCAGGGGCCCATGGGTGACGAGGTCCCTGCCGCGTGGGCCCCGGAGGCAGGGTCAGCAGCTAAGACGTCTCCCTGGGTGGATGGCACGCCTCCACCGAGGTCCATGAAGAGAGACCGCAGCTTCTTCTCCAGAGCTTGGATGTCGTCCGGTTTACCTTGGGACTCGGCGAAGGCCTCGCACCTGAGAGAGATGTCAAGGAATGGTTTGAAATTCTGCTCAATAAATGACTTTCACAAGCCAACATTTAGTCTGTTTTAATCAAACTCTGGTGCAGTTCATTCGGGCGAACGGTAAACGACAGGTTAACATGAGTGGGACTGACTTGTTTGTTTGACAACTGGCCGAAGAGAACATACAGAATATGCTAAATAAAGTCCACAAAAATAGTGACGTTTATAAAGTCATTGGAGATAAACTGGAGGAGAAGGGATACGTGCGCACAGTGAATCAGTGCTGAGTCAAAGTGAAAAACCTCTGACAGTATATATCAAAGTCGGTGATTCCCTGCATAGAAGTGGCAGAAAAAGAGATGAAAAAGATAAATTCGCTCCTTCTTACACACCCCTCAGCAATTTTAGTTTTTTTATTTGGTCCACTTTAATTTGTGCACGGTGAAACTGAATCAGACTAAATAGAAAACAAACCTAAAAGTATCAATTTCACTCTGATTTGGTCTAGACAAACGGACTGTACTTGCTAAATCCTAATTAGTGCATGGAAGTCATGACATCAGTGAGCCCTGCACACTTTAAACCAATGAGAAAAGCCCAAAGAAAACACAGACAGAGTCTAAAACTATGATATAAAACAGAGAATAAATAAAGAAGAGTATGAAACTGAGCAAGCTATCCATGCCTGCTTTTGGTACGTGACTGTTTTCGATACTCATTGCCACAGAAATATTTCAGTCGGTACACAAAAAAGTAGTCCAAGTCCTAAAAAGTTAATCAAATAAACATCTCTCACCTTGCATCGCATTCCCCAGAGTGTGTGTGCGTCTGCCCAGGCAGGGCTGCCGTCTGTGGCTGGGAGTGGACCAAGGTTGGCTGGACTGAAGGAACATTGGTGGTCACTGGCTGGAGCCCCAAGGGGGAGGAGGAGGAAGAGGTGGAGGAAGGGGGAGAGGGATGGGAGGCAGTGGAGGGAGCGAGCTGGGGGCCTGGGATGGCAGTGGTGGGGATGAAAGTAGAGGAGGAGGTGGGAGAGACTGATGGATGATCGGAGGAGACTTCACTGGCTGGAAGAGTGGAGGAGGGAGGGGAGGATACGGGAGGAAGAGTCTGGGTGGGAGGAGGGGATGTGAGCATCGTTGGGGAAATGCTGGCAGGTGGCAAAGCGGAGGGCGCTGAAGTAGCAACGACAGCAGAGGCGGTTTGAGACTGAGGCTGGGTGAAAGCCTGGGGCTGAATCTGTGCTTGCCCCTGGACCTGCACCTGTCCCTGGGGTTGGGACACAGCCTGTGACTGAAGGATGGGCTGATTCACCACAGTAGGAGGAGGGGAGGAGGAGCAAGGAGGGCTGAGACAGACAGCGGGCATAGAGGAGGGGGTGGAGGAGGAAGGGGGAGGAAGAGAGGCATCCAAGACCTGCTCCAGTGCCTGGTTTAAATTAGAAGGGACGAGTCCAGCAGTGGGGTCCACAGTGGGAGCGACTGTGCTGGCCTGCGAGGGGACAGAAGCTGCTGCAGGCTGCAGAGGAGGATGGGTGGAGTGGATGGAGGCTGGGGCGGTGCTGGGTCCGGGATCAATCGGAGTCTGGTTCTGTCTGAGCTCAGAGAAGGCTTGATGTAGGCTGATTGCTCCAGCAGACTGGGACAACGCCACACCCTGGGCCGGAGTCTGAGATGGAGCTGGAGCTGAAGCTGGAGGAACTGGAAACAAAGAAACAGTGTTTTAACCCCCAAAGTCCGTCCTGGTCACTGTAAGATAGTCTTTGCTCTTACTTGTAAATACTTTTCATGGTTTGTTTTCACTGACTTGGAGATTAAAATAGGGGCTAGTTTTCCAAATAGGACAGGTCATATGTCCACGAAGGTAACTTTCAAAAGGAAGCATAGTAGTTAAAGGGGAACTTCACTCCAACAATGTTACGGGAGTGCAATTTTAATTTGGTGGAATACGCTTTTAAAGGCAATTTTTTAGGGATGCACGATATATATATGGGGCATGATAAATCTGCCAATAATGGGAAATTTATATTATTATGTATTATTCCGATAATGACATTATGAGCCACGAAATTATTGGCTGATAATACGCAGCAAAATTGCTTTCATTGACTTAACAAGCGCTATCTACAGCAGGTGGAGGCATGCACCTTTAAAGTTGGCTTGCGATCTGCAAATAAACATGAAGAAGAAGAAGAAGAAGAAGAAGAAGAAGAAGAATCTTTTCAGGTGTGCATAAATTACAGGTTCTGAACTTCTTTCTAAAATATTAAAATGTGAAATTATTGGTTTTCTTATCAGTATCAGCCATGAGTAGCAGGTAATTATCGGTATCGGTAGAAAAAAAATCCATATTGTGCATCCCTAGCAATTTTTGGGTTATAAAGAAGGCTGTCTTGAGACGGTTACGTCAGTGACTTACTAATAATTCTAGGTTTGAATCCCACTCAGTCAGTTTTGGTTCATTGAGACATGTTTACTGTGTTACAGATGGACAGCTTTCAGCAAGCATCAAGGTCATAGGAGGGAAGATATTTAACCACTTATGAGTTGGCTACCTTCAGTCTCGTGGTCCTGATTGGATTTGTCCCAGTGCTCTTTAGGAAGGACTGAGAAGAACTAAAAGTTTTTGAATCACTGCTTTAGTTCTTACAGCTATTCATATTCCAATGTTCTACTAGGAGATCCTATGGTATCACATTAAGTAAATGCCAGAGTGTTATTGCATTTGGACACACTTTGGCAATTTCCTCTAAAAGCATTACAGCTTAATCTGATGAGGGTGCGACTAAGTACACTGTCATCTACTGTACATGTGTGTGCTTCACATTAAATTGAAGGAAAACTCTGCTTCTTTTACAACCTGGCTCTTATTTTAGAATTCCATCGTTATAATAACATCTCATTAATTTTCTTAACACTAACGTCTTCTGGGATTCCAACAGGGCAAGTAATATAAGTGGTCATTAATGGAGGAAAAGAAAACAAATTAACTGTGAGCTGACTTTTGAAGGTCACACACACACACACACACACACACACACACACAACCCTTACTTGTTTCAACGGGAGGTGCGGGGGCAGGAGAAGGAGAGGCGGGAAACTCCTTCAGCCTGGCTTCAGGTACGGGGCTGACGATGAACCTCCGACCTGCTGAATGGACCACTTGTGCTGATGCGCTTGGAGCGATGTCTGGGAAGAGATGAATGTCAATACATAGCATTGTTATGCGTTAATCTCTGAGAGAATAATATGCAAATATTATTATTCTACACCACCAGTTCATCTACAAAATAAGCAACAGGAAGCTTTGTGGATACAAAATAGAAGTTTTAAAAGAGAAAATATGGAAAATCACTGTGCAAAAATTCTGTCTCGTCTATAGCTTTGGCAGGAACTCGGTGCTGCGTTCAAGGGCACTCCTGCAGTGTGAATGCTTGTTGACACAGATGCTTAAAGTCAGGTGTGCCATCCTGTTGCCCCACTGGTACTCAAACTGGTGCCTGCAGTTATTCTAAGGCTTTTTATTTTGTTCGTTTTACCTGGCATGGGGACAGATATAACAGGAATCTGCTGCGCCATATCACCTGCCATCTGTAGATCAACAACACAACATGAAATAAACACTGAAAGATACATAGTGCTATACTGTACAGTGTGTATATTAGCAGCTATTTCAGCATTTTGTCTATCAAAACCAACAAACCAAAACCAACACCAGCAACCCCTAAAAAAACAAACACAAAAAGAGAGAAAGAAATGAAGACCAAGTGTTGTATTTACCTGGCTGCTCGTGTCTCTCTCCAGCCCCTTCTCATCTGCGTTCTCTATCACCTCTCTGACCTGCTCGATGAACGACTCCCTCTCACTCTCCAGGATAAACTCGCTCTGGACCTGGAGTGACAAAGTCATATTAAGATGAGAGTATAATATGTGACAGAAACAAAGCTGGTTTGTGCTTCCAATGCCAGTGCTCGGTCACCGAGGTATAATTTTGCTTTGTGTGGGAACCTGCTCTCTCAATGAAAAGCACAAGGAGAACAGCAATTATGTGTAATTCAATGGTTTTGGGTGACAAAGAGTAGATAGCACGCATACTGGCATGTGAAGCATATTTCAGCATTTGTACTGCGGCACTAAGATATTAAAGAGTTGGTTCGGGTGTTGTGAAGTGGGGATGTATGAGGTACTTATCACACAATAACACAAACAAATTAACCGATCGAGGCAGCGGTAGACCAGCAACCCCTGTATTCTGCGAGGTAAAATTACTGTTTTTTTCAACGGAGTCTGGTGGCTTTGGCGAGAGCATAGATAACATCTTCAGTTCCCCGTTCGAAACATAAATTGTATAGCTGTCTCACGGCAAGGTGAACCGAAAAGTACACTTAAACTGATATTGATTTTTTTTAGGTGGGCCTTTCTTTTAGGTGGCTAAAATACGTTTTGCTGTCCACAGCAGTACATTGCTTTGCTTCCGTGCGGTAACTCCTGTCTGTTTCTCCAAACTGGGGGCATGCCGACCGTCATCTACTGTAGGTAATACACTGACTATGGATAAGTACCTCATACAATCCTTCTTCAAAACACCAGACTTATCCCTTTAATACAGTTGGAGAGTAAATGAATCAAAAGAGTGGTGGAGAAAATGAAACCAGTGTTGGTGTGTGTACCATGATCTGGGCGATCTCCTCAGGGTTGTCTCCATCCAGGTCAAACCTGAAGGTCACCATCTTCCTGTTGTGGGTCTCGAGCTGACACTCTGCTACCCTGTCTCCTCGGTTGGAGATCTACACACACACACACATACACAGTATCTCAATTATATGTTTCTCATTATGTTTATCACAACCCATTACTCTGTTACAACCAATAAATACCAACAGTGGTACAGTACACAAGAGGATTTATTGTGTCATTCTGAGGATTTATGGGATGTGTAATTACATTTAGGACATTGAGTTTCGCCTTGGAGATTTTCTCATGGCGAGATCGACTTCGCACAGAACGCCTCTGATGTCGCTTGGTGGAGCGCCCTTCATGGCGACCTCCTCCTCCTCCCTCGTTGCCGTCACTCAGACCTGAAGTCTCAGAGTGGCCACTGAGGTTGTGAGGAGAAACAGAGGATTAAATTTGATAAAAAAATGTTTTTGCAGTTCAGACATTGTGTGTGTGTGAGAGTTTGCTTGTGCATGCATGTATTACCTCTCTATGGATGAGAGAACTTGAGGTGGCTGTAGTTGGGACTGGGACAGCTCTGAAGACTGAGAGGCAGACTGAAACACACACAGGAACATGAAAAAGGTGTACGTACACATACGATCAATATGATCGCTATCATCACCAACATTAGGGGCATTTAGGGGGAAGAAAATACAGCAGCAAAGCATGAAATATAAGCAAAAGTAAGAGATAAAACTAACTATATAATAAGAAGTGTCTTCATGATTTTAGAGGACACATTTGAAATAAACTATATAGAGCAGTCGTGAGACAGAAAACGGCAGAATTGGGCCGAACAGCAACTAAAACTAGAGCATGGAACAAAAGGAGCAAAGCAAGAACTGCCAGAAAAGAGAGAGTAAACTGGATGGTATTCAATAGGTGCATACAGAATCTCCAATAATTGACTCCTAATTAAGGTCTATAATTGATGACGACTTAGAAATTAGAAAAAAAAAATGGTCTGATTTAAAACAGAGCTCAACTCTTGCATTTGAACCAAAAATAAATCTGAAAAAACAGTGATTGAGCGATTCTATTAGACATCATTTACTAGCCACTCAAACTGTCTCTTGCAGTTTTTACAGATGTTTTAAATCTTCCTCTGGCTCACTGACGTCACTCCAACAACCTGAATCCTTTCCAACAATTACTGCTTGACTCTGGGTTTTTTAAGTAAGTCAGTGTTGCGACACTCAAACCAAGCCACAAAAGCCATTCAACTTGAAAGACCAAACTAGTTATTCTATCTCAATACAAATCAAATCAGCATATGTCAGCACATATAGTGAGACTAGTTGTCATAAATGATCAATAAAATTCAAGTACTGTAAATGCAGTACCACTGCAAAATACCAAACATTTGAGACATCAGATGATAACCGCTCTGATCAGATTTCCAAACTGTTACTGCAGGCTGTGCAGGATATTTGGCCAAATGCAAGAACCACTCGTATGAACAGATTTGTTCTTAAAGGAACAGTGTGTAGGATCTGGCGGGATATCTAGCGATGAGGCTGCAGATTACAACTTCTCTCGTGTGCCAAGTGTTTAGGATTGCTACGGTGGCCGACGCAAAAGCGTGAATGGTCCTCTCTAGAGTCATTTGTTGTAGTAAAGTGCTTAGAGTGTGTGAGTATGTGGGAAGTGAGTGGTGAAGCAAGAGAGAGAGGGCAGCGGCGACAGGAGCGAGTAACGTTATCGACTCCAGCCCAAGCAGAAAAAGTTAAAAGAGTTTGGTTTGTCTGTTCTGGGCTACTGTAGAAAGATGGTGGTGCAACATGGCGGACTCCCACTCCCTATGTCGATATAAACGGCTCATTCCAAGCTAACGAAAACACGATTCTTAGTTTCAGGTGATAATACACCAAAGAAAACATACTTATTAATATTATATTCCATTTCTGCCAATAGATCCAACTAATTCCTACACACTGGTCCTTTAAGTAGCACATTCAAGTGATTTCAGAGAGGTTTTCGAATTTTCTCTCAGGTACGAACAAAATTCATGAGGTCCAAACCTGTCGAATGATTCAAGTACAGATAGTCTGCCGTTCTCCACAGGGGGGAAACACTTAAGAATCATAACGACTAATTATGTTTTGGCACAAATCTTCTGTTGTATTGTCAGTGTAACATCACCTACTGTAGCCTGTAATAGTTTCTCTCGTGATACCTCTGTGTCATGTCCACTTGACCGCCTCTCATATTAGTCATGGACTGCTTTTGCTTGAGTATTTTTAGCATCTAACATATTAAACCATTCCCTCTTTATTTCTGTCACAGTATGGAGCTGGTCTAATACTTGGTTGACAGCTGTGCTATCAATATTTAATTGAGAGTTTGGTCAGTCAGACTTGGCACGCTCCTATGAGCAAACCTCAGAAAAAAGTAAGAGCGATTTTAGGAGAAGAATACGAAAATGTTCTTGCATCTTATAGAATTAGCAGTCCATCTTCCCTTTCAAATATGTATCTCAGACAAGTAGGAGTTCTATCAAACAATGTTAAAAATCCTAACTCATAATCCAAAGCTCTAGAAAATGATTTCAACAGCCTACACGACAGCATCACGTGGTGGGTCTGACTGTTTATAACCAGTACCTGGGGAGGGGCTTCCATGGGAGTATCAGGCGGGGCGGTGACTACACTGATGATTGGTACCACCGTGGCCAACGGCTGAGGCACAGGTTTGGGCACAGGAGAAGAAGGAGGAGGAGGAGGAGGAGCAGGGGAAACAATAGTAGGTACCACAACCCCAACAGGGAGTGGCAGAGGAGAGGGAGGGGAAGCCACGGCCGCTGTCGGCATGGTAACGGGGAGGGACGGCGACGAAGAGCGCAGGGTCACCAAGGAAACGGTAGACGGAGTTACACTGGGCTGAGAAGAGGAGGAAGGGCCAGAAGTAGGAAAAGGAAGAGGCAGAAAAGGAAAAAAGAAGGGAGAAAGTAGGTAAGGCAGAGGACGAGTAGGAGGAAAAGGAGGGAGCAACGTCATGGGGAGGATAAGGAAATAGATAAACCCGGCAAGGGATCACATGTGATGAGCACAGGCAGATTTAACGTCAGTCGCCATGGTAATGGAACAGTGAGCTAAAGCTGGTCTGAAGTCATACAGTATATATAAATAAAGACGCCGGGAGAAAGAGCCAACTATAGTTCACTGACCCATTACTGACCCTCGACAAACAACTCTCCGAGCTAGACAACTGGAACATTGATGAAGCCTATTAGTGACAACATCTCAAATTAAACGACAAACTGTTGTGACAGGACGGTTGTGTAAAAAACACATGACTCTGAGATCATGCAACCACAAACAACTGATCTGTACAGACAAAGTAGAGTGCGGCTTTACAGGTAGTGGAAGAGCAAGCAACTTCTTTGGACAATGTAGATGAGCAACACTCTTAACACCATGTTAAAATGGAGACACGGGACTAAAAACCTACCTACAAAATGCATTTCTCTCCTCATAAAACATTAGCTAACAAACTAAAAAATTAACAAAAGTTGATTTTTACTTAAAGGTTTGAAACCGGCTTAGTTTACATCTGTGTTTACTAGCTAGCAGTCTTATCCTCCCCGTCTCTGTTGGCACATTGTTGTGTATCTTGGCACACTACAGCCATCCGTCAATAGTGTGAAACCATTGACACGATTGTGCGTCACTCGCGTGCGTGCATGACGGTAAGAAAACTCTCACAATTTTTTTTTTTAAAACTGCACCAAAGTGCTACTAGAAGTCAAACTCCACAGGGTACCTTTAAATAACCTACATTGTATTTCTTTTGTCTATTTATGCACAACAAAAAGATCTGAGGGTAAAAATAATAGTGCATAACCAAACAATCAAACAGCAAATCAAGCTGATGAACTTGTTGCATCTTTAAATGCTTCGTACATCTGATCATTGTGAATCATCCTTTACAAGACGGATACCGTCTCAAAATGCACTTAAAACTTCTGATGCACATTAAACTTAAATGTTATTATCCATCTAATGATTTCTGAACTGAAGACGGTAAAAAATTCTGCACGCTGCATTGCTCACTTTGTTGTTGTACTGTCGGCATCAATTTACAGAATGCCACCTATAAATCCTCAGGCGGCAAGAATCTCAACAAGACGAGTATTTCTTTTGTTACTTTAGGGGTGCTTTCACACCTGTAGTTTGGTTCATTTCAAGGGGAAATGAATGATACACTTTTGCACTTTAGTTCTGGTCCGGTTCCTGTTCACACTGACTTTTTACAAACGAACCAGAGGAGTAAACATGGAGTTATACAGACTGACACTTTTGGTGAATGTCATTCGGTATCATCAGGACCCACGTGGGGAAATCAAATTCCTGTGACTGACAGAAGATTATACAGCACTTAAATGCTCCTAATGTGCATATTTATGTTCTTTCATTAATAACAGATTATAAGGATTATTAGACTGCAAATCGAGCGCCTGTTATGAACAATGACTAACAGACGGGACGAAGAGGAGGCGTCTTGTACAGTAATGATTTGGGGCTTATTACTGTGGTACCGCTGTCACATACTTGTTAATGGACTTAATGAACTGACACGGAGTAGGATACAAGCACAGCAGTTTTAATAGCTTTTGACCTATTAATCAGGAAAAATACCCACGCTGACGTGTTACTTATACAGCTCAATTATAAAATTGCTTCCCGAACATATTTCATGATCAGCAGATGGATTTATTCGTAGTTTAGCTTTTGAAATCGTGCTAAAATCACATATTTGTTATCATAAAATCCTGTGGTTGGTTCGTTCAAGTGGTCTTGGTTCGTTTTTTTGGTCTGCGTCAGGGTTTGACTGACAGCTTTCACACCCGCCCAAACGAACCGTACTAACCGGGAGAACAGACCTCAGTTTGTTTTAACCGAACCTAACAGGTTAGGTGTGAAAGCACCGTAAAACAATACTAGATACTGGCCTAGACGTCGATGCTGCGGACCTTTCAAGATTCTTCACTGCCCACTGTTACAAATAGTCACCTTTTACTGTTTATCAGTTCTGATCCAGGAAATAATACCCATTTTCATTACCTAAAAATGTGCTCATGTACTGTATTTGCGATCCATGCTTTTGATCAGATGGTCAGTAGGAGCATCAACAAAACACAGAGCTATAGCCAAAGTTAACATCACAAAAACAAGAGGGATGTCAAACAGCCTCACCGACCAGATCACACTGATACACAATCACTTAGAGACACACGAGGGCACCTACAGTACGTACAGTACATCTGCATACACTGCTATATATATTATACTGTAGTACCTGAACCAGGGCTAGCTGGTACAGAAGATAAAGATGTTCTATACTTGGAGATGGACTGAGGTCAAAATACTAAACACACACAAACACATATATCAAACATACAAGCACGCATACATGCGTGTAGGCATGTATAAACACACGTAAGAACAAACCCGGTGATAAGTGCAGGGCAGCATGCCAATGAGCGAGCCAGAGAGCGGAAAGAAAAACAGAAGAAACAAACTGAGCTGACGAAGACGTTTACAGTGAAAACAAAGAAGCAATAAGACGAGCAAAACATGCAATAATAACACATAGGCCAAGATTGGCATTGAATATGAAGACTGACTGTGTGTGCGTCTCTGTGTATGAATGCATCTACAGTAGAGTGTATGGGAAAACAAGACTAACATTGAGTTGTTTGGAACTTAAACTAACCCCGAGGGTTATTCATGACAATTGTATTGAGTCAGTGTTCATTAAATTGCCTTCAGCTTAGATCTTAGCATGCGTGAGAACATGTTGAAGTGTATAATTAATATATGTAAAAGCAGGTAGGTGTGTGTGTGTGTGTGTGTGTGTGTGTGTGTGTGTGTGTGTGTGTGTGTGTGTGTGTGTGTGTGTCGGTAAAGATGAATGGAGACATGTATGGTCAGTCCGTTTGCCAAGAACCAGCGTCAGCTTGTGTGCATTAGGAATGTGTTTATGTAGTGTTATGTTACATATGTATTTAAATTAGTGGTGCTGCTTTACGTACCTGTGAAGACGCCTGCGGCAGCGATGTGTGTGAGGGGCTCTGAACTGATGTAATACTGTGACTGGATGAAATAACCTGGAGAGAGAAAGAAAGAGAGGAAATTACTAAATATATAAATAGAAACATTTACATGCACAGTACAGTTCCCGGTCTTGTCCTGCTTATAATAACCTGGATAAACTCAAATCCCTATGAGAAACCAAAATGGGAAAATCAATTTGATGTAATTAAATTTAGATATATATTACCTCCTGTATTGTTAACTCCCTGGTAGGTTGTTGACCGATAGAACAATGAAAATATGTTCTAAAAATGTCAATGCAACATTGAGGTTTAGAATAGGGGTGGGGAAAAAAAACGATACAGCCTAGTTTTGTGATATTTTACATGGCAATCTTGTATTGATACATGGACCTCACGGTCTTTGATTATATAAACTATTGAACTTTAGCAATCCAGCGGCTGCTACTCTGTCTTTCAGAGGTTATAACAGGCTCAGTCTTAAAGCTAGAGTGAAGACAGGTATCATATGAAGCTAGAAAACCTAAGGAATTGATTGGTACCAGCCATTGCTTGTCTGGAGGAACGCTAAATAATGCTCCAAAGTTATGCTAAATTTTGGCGAGGAAAAACTGGTATGGCCATTTTCTAAGGGGTAGCTTGACCTCTGACCTCAAGATATGTGAATGAAAACTCTGAGATGAACAGAGTGAAAACTGTATCTTATTAAATAAAACAGATGTTGACAAACTGCATAATTTGCAGTTGAAAAAACATAATAAATCGCAATATCGTGACTTAAGTATCGTGGTAAATATCCTATTGTGGCGATTCACACCTCTGGTTTGGAGTACAACTGTTATGTAAACATGGTGAATGGAATTATGGGGAAATGGCTGTTTTGCTAGTTCAAATAAGGAAACGTAATTCATTCCATCTTTTTCTGACGAGAAACATTTGATCTCCGATTAACATCCAATTTCACGCTCAATCAAATCAGTTTAGGGCTGCAATTAGTTCACCGCAGTGGTTTCGTGCTGGGGGTAAACACGGTCCTCCAGTAAGACTGTGGCATTACTGCAGGCAGAGTGCCAGCTCTGTGGGAGTCGCTACCTTCAAGCAAAGGCAGCGACTTCAAAGGGAAAGCCGACATTCGAGTTATTGCTGTATAAGCAGCACGAGAAATAGGGAGGAGTTATTTTAGTATTTTATCTTTATGGGGTTTGGACATCAAGGGGATGTGGTATTAAAAAACGGGAGTGAAGTGATGAAATGAGAGAAGAGAAGGGAAGTTTGGATGTATAAAAAGTGACTTCTTTTAGTTGTCTTACCTGTTGGGAGGTCCCGGGAGGAGGCGGCTGGGTAGTGACAGGGACCAGAGGGGGTCCTGGAGTGGACTGGAGGGTTTGAGCCTGAACCTGCTGCTGTGGAACAGATTTATAGAAAGACAGATGGAAAGATGGACAGAGAGGACGAGATGTTGTAGGAAATAAAAGGGTGGAGGACGAGGATGAGAGATTGGCAACAAGGAGAAAGAAAAACAAGAAACAATCAGAACACGTTTGCAGCTGGTTGACTAGAAATCGTACATGAGTGCAAACACAAGGTACATCTGCTGTTCTCTAGTGATCAGTTTTTAGTCTTCTTCTTGTGTATGCAAACATGCACACGTCAATATATACGACAACGGATATATGCACAACGATACCAACTGTATGCATATACACAGTTTGTAGTGTGGCATGTACAACAGTACAGGCACAGTACTGGGGTTAGGCAGGGTGTGTAAGTACAGGGATTGTGTTTTTTACATGCAGGTCAGATCCTAAGTGATTGGTAGTGATAATAAGTCAAAGGAACACAGAGGAGAAGCTGGAATACTGACACCAAACACTGCACAGCTAGAACATCCTAATACAGGCATCACCTTTTGATCTATTGTATTAGGACGGATCAGTACGATACGATATGAGTAATGGTTGTGGTGGCCAACTCTACCTGTTCCTGATGGTGGAATTAAAGTAAAACTGAACGCTTGAAACCGCATATATGCCTGAGTCATGCGTAGTTGCCACATTGCCTGATGCAATCGCGTTCAGGAAATGTTTTGATGGTCATTAGAGAACAAGATTAGAATGAGACAAGAAGTCAAGTCTGTTTATATCTACACAGGGAGCTGGTCCTCTTCACGGAGCCGGCCGCCATGTCTCTACAGCTGGTATTTCTCCTAAACTTTGGGATCATTGATTTTGGATCCTGGTACATTCCTAGTGAGCATCAAGCCAAACAGAGCTGTATCTTTCCTTCCTGAATCCTTAGAATAATCTATCACCCGATTCTACTGTTATCAGGTCATTAAATGTGCGTTATCACTCGCTATAAGCACCATAAATATGGGTCAATAGGGGCCTACTACGCCTAACATTAACACCTACTACGTTGTAAATGTGAAAGCGAAACTTAAAACCAACACGTTCTAGCACGTAAAACTGCAAAAAAAACATTACGTTTTGAACACAAACCAAAAAACTTCTTTAGGTTTAGGCAACAAAACAAGACAACGTTTGGGGAAAACATTGCAGTTTTGGCTTAAAATAATATCTTCCAAAAGTGAAAGTGAAACTTAATGCTTGCGAACACAAAGAAAACTACAAATTGTTGTCTCCTTGGTGAAAGCCCTGTGTTTTGTTTTCACTGTCGTCTTATTTGATTCCTTCTTTACGCGATCAACCATGTTAATAGATGACAAAACCTACCAGTGGGGCCCTACTGCCCCACATCTATGAGCCTTATAACCGCTGATAACGCTCATTTAATGGCCTGATAACAGTCTAATCGGCTGAATCTACAGCACAACAGGACATCATCATACAGCCAATAATGGCCGTTCTATTGACTGAACCCTTAGAAGGCTGTTTGCAACTTTGTACTTGTCACAAAGCACAAGTATGTTGCACCAGACACACTGCTACCTACCTTTTCCTAACATCACAGTCACGTAAAAACAATGAAGACTCTCACAGCACAGATATCTGATAAATAAAATGTATAGAAATATATAAAAACTTAAGATAAAGGACATGAAACAAAAAAAAACGGAGGTAGTGACAGATAAAGAAATGAGAAGAAAGGCCAGTGATCAGAAGTGGTTCAAAGTAAACAATGAAAAAGGAGACACTGGTAATATCAGCGTTCTAAGGGTTTAATGGATTTGAACTGTGACTTTTGAACCTTGTGTAGGAAGTTGATTTCCACTCTGGGCAGGAAATGACAACACAAAATAAAGAACTGACTTGAAGCCAATATCTTTAGCAAAATTACAACACAAAACAACAGAAGGAATCTAAAATATACAAATGAAACGTCTATCTGCATGGTTACATTGCAAGGTTTGTCTAAGCCCCCTTGGTTTTGTTGTATGTTTCTGTGCGTTTGTCCATACAAATCAACAAAGTCTCGTAGCTTTTATCACACTTCAGTCTATTTCTTAGACATATTATTCAATGTGCAGGTGTCCAGAATATATAAACACCTATATTTTAAAGTTTTTACATATACTCATTATTTGAGGGAGTTAATGCTGTCTTAGGACCAAACAGACTTTGGATTTGTACGTGCAAAAATAGAAGTATACTGTACATACAGTATACTTTCACAAACACACATTTCTCATATACATTCATATATGAACATACAGACAAAATATTACTTACTGATATTGACAAATAAATCAAATACACAACATAAAAACAAAAAGGAGGAGGCTTAGACTGCTTATAAAGCTTGTACACCAGAGTTTGTCTCAAAGACTACATTCTGAATATTGCTTTTATTTATATAAATATTACTCAACTCACAATACTGAGTCTTTTGTTGGATTTGAAATGTTTCTGGTCTTGGTTGAACCCAGATGTGCTCTGGCTTGTGCCCTTGTCTATACATTTTTACAGAAGTTTGGCTCTTGACTAATATTTTGCTTTCTATAAGCAGGGAATGAATAATGTGAGTCATTTTGAAGGCAGACTATGAGACTCTCTCTGTCGTGTTGATATGACTGGAGGGGATTAAAATCACAAACAAACTACATGACAATTAAGCGTCAGCTGGGGCTCCTGGGTTGGTAGGGTGATAAAACAACAGGGACTGGTGTAACGGCCTCTGGGTCAAATTACTATTATGAATTAATTCAGCTGCTTTTCATAGAAGAATTCACTTTACTTGTTGGATAATACCATTTCCTATTTATCTACTAAACGATAAGTTTGTCGTTTTACAATTACACACTGGCAAAAAGGGCTGTAACTAACGATCATTTTCCTTTTTGATTAATCTGTAAATTATTTTCGTGATTAATCGATTAGTTGTTTGGTCTGTAAAATGCCAGAAAATGGTGAAAACTGACGATCAGCGTTTCCTAAAGCCCGAGATTACGTCCTCAAATGTCTTGTTTTGTCCACAACTCAAAGGTATTCAGTTTACTGTGATGGAGGAGTAAAAAAAACTGAAAATATTCACATTTAAAGGTCTTATTGATAACATGTTCATGTAGACGGATATTTAAAAAAAATAATAATATATCCACAGAGACTTTAGAAATGTCTTTTCCTGAAAAAAATTATTATGATTGTGAATTAATAATTTTGAAAATTTTGGCCAGTTCAAAATGAATGTTTCTTTTATCTCTGTGAAAAATATCTGAAGTTCGGCTCACATTTCTAACAAGGCTTGTGAGCAAATAGTAAAACAACGTTGGTATCACGTGGTATCTCTGGGACGTCAGTTAGTGTGGAAAAAACGGATACATGGCTGAGATTGATGGTAAGTGCCTGCAACGAACTTGTTGTGAAGTAAATGCGATGGAACGGGGGAGGGAAAATGCAACATCTAGTGGCTGAATATTATCATTGTTATCAATAGCACCTTTAAGAAGCTGGAATCGGGGAATTTTTACTTATTTTTTCCCCCCTCAAATCAATTAATCGTTTCCAAGACAGTTGGCGATTAATTTAATAGACAACTAATCAATTAATCGTTGCAGCTCTACTGGCAAATGACCTTATGGGTACGACAGCTTATCGACAGCTGATTGTGGATCTTTGCTAAAAAAGCAACTCGTGTAATTTCATCTAGTAACTGACCCAGAGGTGTAGGGGTGTTTATAAGGTCTAAACTCAGTACCAGAGTGGGGTTAGTGGCCTGCATGGCCAGCAATGACTCATGGTACGTCATATCCGGTTGGGCCGGTATCACTCCTCCATGCCGAGCCCAAGCGCTCTGCATCAGAGACTCCAGCTGGGTCGATGACGCTCCCCCGTGCTCAGCGGATGGAGTGACGGGGAGAAAGCTCTGCATGGAGGGTGGATGTCCCTGGGGATCTACGTGAAACGCTCCTCCGGATGACTCGTAGAGCGCGGCGGAGGACGGGTGAGGGATGGACTGAGCGGCCGAGGAGTCGAAGGGCGGGAGGAGAGGTGGGGGAGGAGGTGACTGGAACTCCCCGGCGTCGGAGGACGCCATAGAGTCACTAGAAGGTTCTGGGCTTCTGTCTTTTGCCGCTAAGCCTATGTGGTGAAGAAGAAGACTTCCTGGAGGTAAGGGGAGCTCGGGGCTGACATACGTGTACAGCTCTTCTGTCACCGGCTGGAGACGGCTGTACGTGCCTGAACCACCTGATCCGGTTCCAGTGTTGTCTTCCAGAGGGAGGTCCATGGAGCTCCTTCGGCCCCGGTAAAGTCTGGACGCAAGGAGGCTTGGGTCTCCGGCGGCAGCTGCGGCGGCGGCTGCAGCTAAATGGAACTCAAAAACACTTCCAGACGGCGGCGGGGCTTCAGACATGACTGGAGGTGCAGAAATAGGGAACGCGGAAGAGGAGGCATGCTGCGGTGGAGGATAGCATCCATCACATGATGAAGAACAGCCACCGGTGGGCGCGCTCATGGGCGGTAAAGGCGGAGGGATTGGGCTGTGTGCGTTCATTCTTTGCATGATGTGTGCGTGCAAGAACGCTGGTTGAGGTGGAGGACCGGGATCAAAAGCCAAACTAGCAGCTGCAGCCGCTGCTTGCCTCTGCTGATGGAAACTCAAGTGGCCTAGCTGGTGTGCAGTCATTGGGTATCCTCCGTACGCCATCGCTTCATAATGGTCCAATAAGGCAGCTTGATTTAGACTTAATCTCCTCACTGCTTCCTCGTGCTCTGCTCTCATGTCTTGATAGGCGTAAAAACTGGGGTCGGATTGTCCCTGGAGATGCAGCGGCTCTCCGACGCCAAGCCTTTGAGCAGCTGCTGTGAAACCGGGATTCACCATGAAGAGAGGGGGCGTCTCAACAGCCTCCATCCCAGCGAAGGGATGCAGGCTGCTCCCGTAGCGAGTATAGGCGGGCTGGAAGTGTCGGGTGTGCGCCTCCAGAATGGACGTGCTCTTGCGTCTCTGGGTGTTGTAGGCCTTCGGAGGCCCAGTGGGAGGAGGCGAGAAGGAAATGGGGCGCTCGGGGATGGAGGGGAAGAAAATGTTTTGGGGGTCTGGGAGAGTTTGGAGGGGGATGCTCCCTCCCGCTCCTCCTGTGCTTCCTCCTCCACCGTACGGGTGCGGCATTGAATGCTGCTGCGACAATGAGATACAATGGATTTAAGAATGAGAGAGAGAAACCACAGCAAAGGCCCACATGAAATGGAGAAAATAGTGTATTAAAGAGCATCATTTCAAAGCAACACCAAGAGAACAAAAAGGGGACATATTTTCTCTCTCCACAACAGAAACAAAATGATGTGGTTAAGATAGGACAGAGTATACCTAACAGCTGTAAAAAGGAGTGAAGAGATGAAGTGAACAGGTAATGTTAAGACACAAAGCTGCAATAAAACAGACAGACAGGCCAAGTCACAGACTGGTACGAGCAGACAACCCAAAGACAAGACAGTAAAAGTGGGAGACTGTGAGAGCTCACATGTAGATAAGCAGTGGGGTAGTATAAATAGTATAATACAAAGAGAAGAAAGGCCAAATATAAGCTCAATAATATCATTGACACACCTGCACTCAGGAAAACTGTCTTTTATTACACTATCTAGACAGGCTTGGTGTCCACCATGTTATCTTTACTTGTATTGTGGACACTAAAAGGGGGCACCCTGGTGGACTAGTAGTTAAAGCGTCGACCATGAGCCACAGTTTTCATATTCTCTATGAACAGATTCTGCGTTCACATGTAGAATCTGTCGGCAGCGGGACAAGATTTTTGATTTTCGGAAGCGTTCTGGTTTCCGTTTATAGTCCGAGTAGTATTGACCAATCACGTTCAATCAGGCTTTGGTTTAATGCAGGTGAACAGTCCGTGTGGAGAGCAAAAGAGGCGAAACGCATTGGCTGAAATGCAATCTGGGAAGCCACAAGCTATTGTCTGACAATGATTTAGCTTTTTATTGGTTTAAAGTGAGCTTGTAAACTGGCAATTTAGGAAACAATCCGGTCGTAGACGTCTCAGTCTCTCAACTGCAACTCCAGTCTCACATCTCAAGTTGCTAATCGGACTGTAAACAACAAGCAAGAAAAGGATGTCTTGGCTCGGATATCTGCTGGCTACACCACGACCCAAGAAACATAGCCCCTTGCCCCCAGAGTCTTATCCGTCATCAGACCGAGACGATGGTTTCAGAGACTGCCATCTTAGTTACATGACACTTGCCATCTTTTCCCCCCTCATTTACTGTCCTCTCTCTGCTGTCAGCTGCCTAATAAGGGCACACAATGCCCAGAAATGCCTTAAATTAAAAAAACTCTGAAGCAGAAAGGAAAAATGTTGTCACAGAAATCTGTGTACTACCCCATAAATCCATTTCATTTATTCTTAATTGGTCATTTAAATTTGGATATAGCAACTTTTTGCGCTTGAAAATTACCACTTTAATAATTTTGCGTGTCAAATGAGCAGTTTTCCTGATGGCAGATGCACGTGATATTAAGAGATTTGTATCAAAGAGCAAAGCCAGTCAATCTATATTCAATATGAACACATGGTGGTCTAACAGAGGGAGAAAGAGAGAGTTAAAGAGAGGTGGATGGGTAGGATGACAGACTCACAGCAGTGGCTGAAAGTACACTAAGTTTGAACGAACACTGAGGTCATACTAATCTACTTACTCAAAATAAAGGTGCCACTTAAAATGCCTTAAATTAAGACTATACTGTAAACACAGCAGTTTTCTACTGACTTAATATCGTTCAGAAGACTGTACGCCAACGTACCGTAATTGGCTCAGCCCTCACAATTTAAACCTCCCTGCTACATAATTATCTCAGCTCACATTATACTGTAGAAGAATGTATCAATATGTTAACTATGAAGAGGAAAAACGCTGTATGCATATCCATATTCAGCGATTGAGGCTGGGAAGGCTGCAGTGGAACTAAACTAGTTAAGGATGTTTTTTTCTCATCTTGCATTTTCAATGAAATAGCACATAAATTAAATTTTCTGTTTGCATGTGTGTTGTTTACACATTTCTCATTTGGCTTGTTTGTTCAAAAGCTGTGACAAAAAAACTGAATGAGTAATACAAGCTGTTTCATTAACAGTCCTTTCATTCAACGTGTCACTCAGCAGTGAGAACAAATTACTACATTAACTTTGTCACGGGTTTCCATATTCAATGGCACTCTTCTGTGAATACAGAAAACAACATGTTTAGCTGTTTTATCTACTTTCAGACACCAGTGTGGCCCATATCCTTCATCTTTCTCTCCCTCCCTTCCTCTCCGGTTGTCACCACCACTGTGGCCCTAGACTGTGAACCTACAGGGGTGTAGAACAGGGCGGGCAGGCTGGCCCTCCGCTGCCTGGCCGTGGGCTGACAGGAGGCAGAGTGAAGGGGTAGGACCGTCTCCAGGGCCTTGGACAGGCGCCCGGCGAATGTGTCCCTCTCAGCTGCGAGAGGCATGCAGGGGGAGGTGGCGGTGTAGGAGGATGAGGAAGACAGGTCTGGAGGAGGGGTGGAGGGCCGCTTTGGAGGAACGGCCCGGGGCGGAGGAGCAGGGTAAAGGGAGTAAGAGGAGGGGGGGACGCAAACAGACATGCTACGACTTCGACGGCGGCGCGACGCAGGCTGTAGGCCAGGGAGGGGTGATAGAGGAGGGTGGGACCAACATAGAAAACAAACACAAAAAAATTAAAACACAAAAATTACCTAAACATAGAAAAAAGAAGTCAAATTAAAACACAACCAAAGGACACACATATGAAAACATAAGAAGTAAAGTGAAGAATAAACAATATCAATTATGATGAAAAAAATACCAAGTAAATAGTGATATTAAATCACAGTTTTACATTTCAATAAAAAAAAACTTTCCATAATTAGAAGGTAATATATAAACAAGGAAAATAACAGCTCCTAAATTATTAAAGGATTAATTAAAGAGAAACACTCTGTAAAGGGAAGATCATTGTAGGAGTAAATGCTTCAGTTTTTCCAACAACACATTTCTAGCAAATCCTGTTAAGTATAACACGGATAACACAATAACACAAAGAAATAGAAATTAACTTGTGAAGAAATGCAGTAAAGACAAATGAAACACCGACTGAAATAGAACAATGACCAAAGAAATGTAAAAAAATAAATACATTTAAAACTAAATAAAAAACAAATAAACCCAATATTACGTAAAAGGAAAAAAAACGGTTAATTGAGATATTCAATTAAGTAGTTATTTAATGTGATAAACCAGTCTGTCAGTAAGACAAATGACCTTTGATGAGGAAATAAGCTTATTGAGAAATGTCCTAAAAATAAACCCAATCCATCATTAAATTATTCAATCAATCAGCCTACAGACTGAATGAATATCCAAATGACAAGACTTGATTTGCAGCCAAAAGGTCACCAGATGGAAAAGTCTTGGGCGGGAAATTAAATAAGAAATGCTCACGTCTCCATTCATAAGTACTTATAAAGGTGCCCTTGAGCGAGGAATCGACTAATCTGCTGCTAAAAGGTCAACGATTGAGGATTATGGTTAGAATAGCATGTATGCACAGAAAACATCCCCATAGTGAAAAAAGCTAAATTAAAATCAAATAAACTGTACTCAGTCAACATTGTGGTGATATATAAAACATCAGTGTCTCTAATCAATTGTACTAAACGTGCTTTCGGTCAGCTGTTCGGGAGAACTGCACTTACAATCTTTGATGACATTTAGCTCTTAGTCGTATGTCGTGTCATATATAAGTTTGAATTCACTTAATGTAAGTCACTTTGGACAAAAGTGTTGCCAAATGACTGTAATGTAACGTGAATAAACAACGACATGTGTGAAGTTTCATTTTCAAATATATCTCTAAAATGTGCATTATAAAAACTGTTTCAGAAAGAGTTTTATGCCATATCTAAGGTGGATTATCTCTTTGGAAAAATTCTAAAAAATACAGTAAAAAATGCTGAACATACCGCCGTGGATAATTACATCAATCCCCTGAAACCTGATTAAAATAATATACAGAATATCTGATTAACAAAACTAAAATATTCTATTAATACGATAATATAATAAGGAACCTATCAAGTGTCTTCACAATGTTGTAGGCATTTTATCCCACTTGTTCGTCATTCTTTTCCTGAATATGATGCTTCTGCATGAACAAAGTAAAAAGCATGTTGTTTCCAAGTAAATATGCCCAACTATCAATGTATAAAACACGTATAAATATATGAAAACAAAGAAATATACTACATAACAAAATAGAATAGTAACTGAACAAACAACAGATGCAACAACTAGATGCATAGATGAGGGAGCATTACAAAAAAATATGGATTATAATATACAGAACGAGGAGGATAGAGGGAAGAACAAAGAAAGAAGTAACTGGCTGAGAAAATGCCAGGATTGAGGCAAAGAGGGAAACATGACATCTGGTACGCTGAAGAGAGAGCGACTTCTAAGATGAATTACAACAGAAGATGACTGGTTAGCTGGCGTACTATGAAAGTAAGTGATTGACTAACTGGCTGAGAATCGACTGACTACTTAGCTGACTGACAAACTGAATAAAGATCAGATTGTGTTGTTAACTGACTCGTCTAAGTGTCTTAAATATTGGCAGATAGATAGCTTTCTCTCTGTGCAACGCTGTAAGTTACAGCCTCAATAGGCAAGGAAGAAATCAAATACCTTCTAATACTCCTCTTCTTCAGGTCAGAGGTGATCATCTCCAAATAAAAAATGCTCTTGTGTATTTAGTTCAACAAATGTCCAGCCTACTCACAAAACACTGCAAACTTCTACTCACTCCCACTCCAAAAACACAATGCAGTGCTCACTTCAAACTGTCATTTTCAGCACACCTGTGAGCACAGCAACCTTTCTCTCACAGATGTGTTAAGCATGGCATCCTAATACATGCATAATGTGTCTAACTTGGATGACATGGTCACTCACCATTGGCTGCGGCGGCTGGGCGTAGCCGGGGTGCTGCTGCGGGTTAGCGGAGGGGGTGGAGGGGTAGGGGGTCTGGGGCTGGGAAGGGGGGTGGGAGGAGGGGGAGCCGCTGTAAGACATGGTCAGCTGACCCAGGTGGGGGGAGTCCGAGGAGAAGACTGAGGAGCCCTGGCCGCTGTCCAGACCGCCTTCGGCTGAGAGAGAGAGAGACAGAAACAGATGTGTTAGGGTCACCTTTAGTCCCTTCGCTGCTTATTCCATTACACCTCAGTCCAGTAAATCCCATCTTAAAGTAAAGACTGGAACAGAAGCACTCAGTCAAGTAATTATTTACAAAAAAAAAACATACTTCTGTATAACTTTGTAGGAGTTTTGCACTCCCATTTCTATAAGTAATGTTTCTGCCTCGGCCACAGGGGAGCACAAGTTGTTTATAAAGGGCACAACATGGCATGAACAACTTCAGTGGCAGACAATTAGAGGAAGGAAGAACTAGCAGTCAGTTCCAGTGTGTTTTCTACAATAAGAAGACTGTGTGCCACACTTGAAAAGTTACTCAACAATGGCTGCCCCTGGTTTACAGGAAGACGATATGATACTGGAATAACCCTCTTGGCTCATGGCGAATATTTTGTTAGATGTGTGCAGTCATGTTTTTAGAGATGGATGCACTGGAACAAAGTTTTGTGTTATAGTAATCTTAAATCATACATTACAGATGCTTAAGATATTATCTTTTATGAGTCAAACATGAGCACACCATGGAAATAATCTCAAGATCTGTGTAGAATGTGACGATGCCGTGCTCTATCTGCTATTTGCAGTTTGTCTTACATGTGTGTGAGATGCCGGTCTGCTGGTAGTGAAGCTGCTGTTGCTCCACTTCAGTCTCCTCTGCTTCTACCTGCAGACAAACAAACACAAGCCGGGGGTTGATTCCACATGGTCCACACTCAAATATGAAATACTACAACTGGAAAAAGGAACATGTGGACTCTGACTGCCAGGTGGAAATGGCACTAAACATACAGCTGTAATACCCAAGTAATAGAAAAACTTAAAAACATCCTTATTTACTACTGATCAGTCTGTTGTTCCATCAACCAATAAATGTCAACGTTTACAGACATATTAATATTACACTATTATTCTGAATATGACAATATTCCAAATTTGATACGGGTCATGTAAAAGGCATATTACGTTTGGATATTCTGAATTAGGTCTTATTCCGAATGGTGCGTTTTCCGATTACGACATGTTGGATATGCCGATATTATTCAGGTTTTAGGAGCATTCTTTGGAAATGTCTACAGCGCATTAGGAATATGCATCTCAATTGGGGTTTTTACAGCAGTTTGTGACACACAGCCTCTTGCCTGTTTGCGTCCAGCTCTGTGTGTTGTACACAAACCAACTAGCCGACAGTTTGTAGAGATGCGTGACCTAAAGAAAAGCCCACATTTCTGGTCGGAAGGAGAAACACGCCTACTTTTAAACATTATGAAAGAATTGGATATCGACAGGTTCTTGGATATTCGCAAATATCGCAACGCCGACCTTTTCAAGAAGGCGGTTGAAGGAATGAAAGAAGGAGGGAGTGTTCGCACTGATGAACAAGTCCGCCACCGTTTGTGTTAATCGGAGAATGACGGCTAGAATATTAGTGGAATAGTCATTTTCATTAGCCATGTAAACAGCTTAGTGGGAATATTGTCTTTTTTGGAATAAGGGCAAAATCTGTAATATTTTGAGCATGTAAACATAGTCAGTGTTACTGAGGTACAAATATACTGAGAAAACTGATTCACTAACAAATGAACAACATTAAACTATGCTAGCTAGCTGTTCAACAAACCTGTGTGTGTGAAGGTTGGAGTGCCTCTTGTTGCTGCTGCTGCTGTTGTTGCTGCTGCTGCTGCTGCTGCTGTTGTTGTTGTTGTTGCTGCTGCTGCTGCTGTTGTTGTTGTTGTTGTTGTTGTTGTTGTTGTTGTTGTTGTTGTTGTTGCTGCTGCTGCTGCTGTTGTTGTTGTTGTAGTTGTTGTTGTTGTAGTAGTTGCTGTTGTTGCTGTTGTTGCTGTTGTTGCTGCAGCTGTTGTTGTTCAGCCTCTAGTTTTCTCTTCTCCTGTTCCTCTCGTACCAGCTGCCTCTGCTCTCTCTTCCGGCGAATCAGTGACACGCGGTCCTTGATAGCCTTGGCCATGGTCTTATGGTCACCCTCAGCGACGTAGCCAGACTCAACCTGGGGAGTTAGGTGAAGTCACACAGATACTCTTTTCATCAAACAGGCCCAAAAACTCCTTGAATTTTGATTTCATACATCAATCCCCACCTCCTTCTTTCCATCCCACATCCTTCCCTCCTGTCTACTCTCTCTCTAAATCCATCGCTTCCTCCCATGCACTGTACTGTACGTACCATTTCCTGGGCCACATCTTCAGGGACGTCCTTGTTCAGGTCAAAGGAGAACTCGATGGCTTCGTTGTCTTTGTATTTGCCTGCAAAACAACAAAATGTCTGGTCACTCGAGCTGCTCCTCTGTTTTCTTGGGACTAATTAACATCTATGGTGAAAAAAGAATGTTAATGGTTATTTGCACAAAAATGTTAATATCTGCAAAATTAAACCACAAATATGGTGAAAAGTCTGTGTTTATGGGTGGTAATGGTAATGACATCAAATATTCCTGTTACAATTTCTTCCATGTATAAAAGATCTTAACTAAATGAAAAAAACAATCATTCCTTGCCTTTGAGCTTCTTGACGTCTTCTATCCTGAGCCAGAGTTTAATGGCAATCATTTCCCCGTCATCCTCTTCTGCCAGTTCAACCCTGACCCCCGTGTCCTCCTGGAAGAACGCATGGTTCAACAGGATCTTTATAGCATACCTAGAGGAACAAGAGGACAAAAATAGATGTATAAGAGGAAGATTTACTTCTTGATGCCAATTTGTTCCAAGACCAGCGGCGCCTCGTGGGCCGGTCTCCCGTTGATCAGCTAATAGGACGGACATGGTATTTCATTTATCTGTTGCGGAACACAACATGTCGACAATAACTTAGTCCAGAGACAGTCTGTCTTCCACATTTATTTCACACCAAATCATATGACTATTCATCATCAAGAGACCCATGGAATTTGGATTGTGAAGAAAAACAAATGGGAATGCAAGAGAGTTTAGCTTTGGTTTTGTCTCTAATGCAGTAGACGGGATGAGGGTTCGGTTAATGTTTGAACACAGGCCTTCTTATTTCTGACCAAGAAGCCGTGAATCAGAACAGGATTTATAGAGAGGGTGAATCTGCCATCAAATATTACTGCGTGTGGTGGTGATATTGTGATCTATTTTATTTTAATAAAGTAAGAGATTGCAAATGTCACCTATAAATGATACAGAGTCAATATAACAACCATGAATCCAAAGATATAGCCGGGTTAGGCTTTGAAAGTGTGTGTTTGTGTGTGTGTTTGTGTGTCTCACCTCTCATCCTTGTTTGTTCTGATGCAGCCCTCTATAATCTCCTTCACCTCAGGAATGGCTACCTTGTCAAAACTACCAGGCTTCACTCCCTGCACACACAAAAAAGAAGAGCAGTGAACACGAGGAACCTTTTAGAGAAAGACAAGGAGTTGATCTCTCACACGGTCTCTCTAAATGGTAGATGAACTTGCTTAATGCACACACGCAAACACGCTGCACATACGTATTCTGTACATTCATTCATGTTCAACCACTTCATTTTGTTCCAGAAAACAGATCAATGCTTGCTTGGTGTTTTTGTTTTGCCTCTGTATGCAATGCAATTTAATCTTCAGAATAGAACAGCACAGAAAACAGGACAAATAAAATAAAGAAATAGCCTGAAAATATGAAACAAATTGGAAAGTGTCGAAAGCCAAATACCTATTACAGTCCGTACTGCAGGACTAACTGTTACTAATTACATTAAATGGAACTTCAACTGTGAAATAGCCATTCAATAATTCAAATTGATGAGCCATGCAAATAGAACATTTTGCCGTTAACAGTGTTGTATGAAGGTTAAAAACATTTGACAGACGGAGATCCTGCAGTGAAAGGGTTAATTCCCACATAACCCCAGATGTCCTCTCAGGAATACATAATGAATCACAGCCGTTCAGAACCAATTAAGAAAACCAGAGCCTGTTAATAAAAGGCATCAGCAGGGACTCATTCTGAAGTTTGGCACTACAAAAAGGGTCTTTTGGTGGATAACATTAGGTTAACGCAGCACTAGAAATCCCCCCAGAGAAGTTATAAAGTTATGAGACAACATATAATACAACATATTAGCATGATGCAGCACAATGCAATGCAGGTGCTACATTTTAGTGCATAATGTATTAAGACTTTTTTGGAGCAAACAATGGAGGAACAAAACAGAGACTGAAGCAAAGTCATGCAAGAACGGAGCTAAAGCTAAATCCTGCATAAATAAAAAGGTAGCAAAAGAAAATGACATGCTCCAGAAAATACTACAGTCTCCCTCCTTTATACACCTGTATGGAGGATGCTACAGTGAATGATATCATGTAATCAATCCAATGCATTTGCTTGTTCTGTGTAAGGTCTAGCTGAGTACAGCCCAATTGACATGCAGTTAATAAAAACAGATAATAGGCTGGAGAAATTAACACGGATCATTTGTAGCAGATATCCCTTTCATCAAATAACACATAATATATCAAATACAAACTCATAAAGATGAGTGCAGATTGAAAGCAATACAAAATCACAAAACCCTTTTTTTTGGTTTAAAACAGCAGGAGGAACATGAGAAAGCCAAACTAAAAGAGACAGGTTTAAGATTTGTCAAATAAAAAGGTAGGTAACTTACCGAGAAAGCACTGAGAGAAGTAGACTAGAGACCTGTTTGACTGACAGATGTCTTGGGAAGTTGTTTTTAGTCTAAACTAGTTGGCTCACAGACAGAAAGATTTATCTCAAACGGTTCATGCCAACAAATGACCACCTACTTCTGTCCTCCCAGCTCGGTTTTCCCTTCCGACTTTCTTTCTTTCTTTACTTTCTCGGCCTGTTTCTCTCCTGCAACCCCCCCCCCCCAGTTCACCATTATGCAACAACCCCCCCATCTCTCTCTCTCTCTCACACTCACTCTCTCTCTAGCTCCCTCTCTCTCTCACACACACACACACACACACACACACACACTTGTGTGATTCAAGGGCCAAACAAAGTTAGGACTAATGGAGGAAGTAATGGTATTAAGTCTGACAGAAGAAGGGAGGATGAAGGAGAGAGCCAGAGAGAGAGAGCGAGAGCAAGAGAGAGAGCCAGAGAGAGAGAGCGAGAGCAAGAGAGAGAGAGAGAGAGAGAGAGAGAGCAAGAGAGAGAGAGAGAGAGCAAGAGAGAGAGAGAGAGAGAGAGAGAGAGAGATTTCAGTTTAACGAGGCTGATTGGAGGTCTGGAATGTTCCAGAAGGAGAAGAACCATGAAGTACGTCAACAACACTGTATGTTAAAGTTTTATAAGTATATCCCCACAAACTCTCAGAGGGCGATGCCTTACAGTCACGGGCCTCAAACACTAGTATGAAGTATATCAAAATGAAATAGGGCGCACAATTAAGAGTAAAATATTGATATGAAAAAGCATAAAATGTATATAAAGTACTGTATGTATACATACTCTTTATTGAGGTGTATTTTCCCTTTAATTTACATGCTAGGCCAGTGGTTCCCAATCTTTTTGTGACCCATTGTCACTGGTTCCATACGTCGATGGGTTATGACCTGGACAACCAGTTTGTTTTATTTAAATAAAATACTTTTATGTTATACTTTCAGAGAGTTTAAGTTACCCAGTAGTTCACAAGAAGAAAAGAAAAAATACACAAATCATTTTGTAAAGATTGAATGTTTTTTTTTCCTGCTTTCCTATCCTTTTATTATTTATCTCATTATCCTGCAGCACCTTAAAGTGACCGAAAACCCCTTTTGCAAATTGAGATTCAGAGCTCATGTGAGAGCCTGATACTATTATACAAACTGTTTCTGTGTATATATATTTATTACTTTTCATCATGCATATACACACTACATCCTGCTTACATTCAGCAAATCCTATTTGAACTTGCACTATTTTATGTCTTTGATTCTCATTTTGCTTTTGCTTGTGTGATTTTCCTTTTTTATATCTACATTTTTAATGAGCAATGTTGAAGGGTACCTGAGACCCCAAGATTTTCATTGCCAACGACTGCTTGCTGTAAATGTTGTGCATATGACGAATAAACAAACTTGAGCTTGATATCAACACAGAGATGATCAAGATGTAAAGACCTTAAAGTTCCTTAAACAACATTTAATTGAAAGGCACATCCTGTTAATGACCTGTCAGAGCAACTGTTAACTGTCTTATTAAACTTGATAATCCATCAATAAACTGTTAAAAAGAAGCAGTAGTCTAATTGTGATATGCTACAGTGTATATTATAACTAAGCAGAGTTTGTGTGCGTTTCAGAAGTGCATTTAAATTCACATTTACTATTTTATTCTGCTGAAGTTGCAGTTGAAACACATGAGGGGTTAACTGAGATCTCTGACTCGGTGAGAAACGGAGGAACACTGCGAGGGCGGATTAGGCAGTGAAGTGAAAGGAAGCAGGTGACTGGGACACCCTGGGGTTGTCACAAGGTTGTGTGTGACAATAACAAATACAGACGATTGCAGTTGGCTGTTTGACTCAGTGTCTGGCTGAATAAAACGAAGCATAATGCCCTTTTTCCTTCAATTCAAGAGATTACTGCTATTAAATTATAACTCAAACACACACACACACACACACACACACACACTCAAACAGAGTTGTGGACCTAGAGGCTGAGGTCACAGTGATAATCAGATTGTCTGAATTTATTCTGGGCATGAAGCTTCTAAAATTAAATTGAGAAGATTCAGAGAGATGACAGAAGACAAGAAGACAGGGGACTTGTTCTTTTCTCTCACAGTGGTGGTTAGAGACAATCTTAATCCAAATCCAATTCAATATGCCAGTCAGATACTAGGGATGGACACTGAAAGGATTTGATCAATTCCATTACTGAACTGAAAACTGAATAAACATTAAAGCATAGAAGATATAATATAACAAAACCTCTGCTCTTGCAGCCTTTGTTGGTCTATTATTATTATTTTAAATAAAGGATGGAACAAATCACTTTTTATTTTTGGTACACACATTAAAAGGAAACTGCTGCCAGTGTGTGTCTAAAGTTGCCATTCAATTTTAATGTTAGACTTCACCACAGGTAACAGAAGCACTTGTAGAGGGGCGGGGGGGGGATGTTGCTCTCATCTGTTAACAGCACTACATTTCTGTAGTATTGCCAGACAAATATTTAGACATAATGGTGGCAATCATTCCTTAGTTTGAAATTAATGTTTTTGCAAGAATTGTATCTAATTAAGTGAGTAAAAAATGTGCCCATATGTTTGAGCATTTTTTCTGATTTGCACCGATGCTTTGGCAACACAAGAATCATTTTATGTTAAGTGTGAATTTATTCTAACTATTTATTTATATTACTTAAGTATTATATAATTATTATATAATTATATCTAATCTTATTTTTATTATTTTCTAATTTATTACCAGTATATATTTTATATTTTTACATTATATTTATTTTATTCATTAATTTATATTTATTATTATTATTATTATTAGTATTATTATTATTATTATTATTATTATTATTATAAAAGTTATATTTTTTATTTTTTATATTTATTTTATTCTTGTTTTTGTTTTTTTTCTAATTTATTACTGGTATATATTTGTATATTCTTTATACATTTTTAATATTATTATTATTATTATTATTTTACATTACCATTTTTCTCCTCCCTTGTTTTTGAATACTTTGTTTTTCAATTTACAGTTACTATCTGTTATTATATGTGCATATACTTTATTTGTTGTGGTTTAGGTTGTTGTAGTCATTATTCTTAAGGATACAATAAAAAGCATGATCTAAAAGATAATTTTATGTTTCCAATAAAGCTGAAATAAAAGCTGTGATAGGAACGATAGACGCAGAGAGAACAGAGCGATAATGGAGGCACTAGAGGAGGATGGAGAGAGATAAAGAGAAAGAGAGGTTTCTAGTAAATTCCTCTGGTCCATTAACCGTCACTGTCAGCCTCCACAAAGCTGAACTCAGTCCCGTGAGGAAAGCAGGGAGACAGCTCTCATCTGCCTCTCTCTCTATATGTGTGTGTGTGTGTGTGTGTGTGTGTGTGTGTGTGTGTGTGTGTGTTGGGGTGATGACCTCAGCAGCACTCAACTTAAAACAGCCTCTGATTGCATCTGTTGTCTGTGTTTTGGTCTCTGTCTCATTTCGTTTTTCACAATGTTTCCAGCCAACTGTCATCTAGATTTATAGCAAACATTGGAAATGTTCCAAAACTAAAAGTGAATGGAAAGTGAATTAATTTCAATCAGATTGGTTGATGCAACAGTGTCATATATTGTCTCACATTTCTCTGTATTTCCTTTCAACGTTCTCTCAGAGAGAACTCAGAGGAAAATAAGCAAGAGAGACTAATCAGTGCAAAAACACAGTCATATGATCTGGATCTCCCACAGCTCATGCCAAACTTGTTAATACAGTCAGTAAACAAGTATGGGGGGAGTGGCAGAGAGAGATGCACGGAGGAGGGTGGAGAGATTAGAGACGAAAAAGACAAACAAGGCTGTTAGATGCAACACATGGATGTCAGAACATGGTGTCTCCACAGCCGAGGCATTCAAAAAGAAATAGTTTCACCCGTACTGTAAATGCAGACTTACACTAGTGACCCGCCTGTAGATCTGGGCGGCGTTTTGACATTCAGAGTAGGGGTACTCTGAGGTAGCCATCTCCAGCATGCACATCCCGAAGGCGTAGACGTCTACGGATTCATCGTACTTCTCCTCGTACATCTCTGGAGCCATAAACTCTGGTGTTCCTGATGAGAAGGAGAGAAAAACAATCAACTATTACATTGTGCTATGAATTTACAGATCTTAAACGGTACAATTAATCAATTGATCAATTTTATTTTATTTTCAATTACGACTTTGGCTTTATATTTTACATATATTTAAATTATTTTTATATTATTTATTTATTTAAATGTATATATATTTATATATTATTTAATTTATCTCATGCTTTTACATTTATTTTTTAATTTGTCAGATGGATTATATTTAAAGTTCAAGAAAATCTACTGTTACAAAGAAAAGGTTTTTTTTAAAATTCAATAAATGCATGATGTTTCCAAAGTCAATGAGTAAATAATAAATAACGATTATGAAAACAAGATTAACAAGATAATCTTATCTGATCTTATTTATTTTTATTTTATTCATTTTTATATTATGTATTTAAATGTATATATATATATATATAATTTTTTTTATCTATTTTTTTTTCCACATTTTTTTTAATTTATTTGTCAGTTTAATTATATTTAAAGTTCAAGATAATCCACTTTTAAAATGCATAATATTCCCAAAATCAGTGAGTAAATAATAAATAATTGTGATCTCAAAACTGACCAAATAATCGGGATTATCATTCTTGCCATAATTAAGCAGCTGTAGCTACAATATATCTGCACACTATGAGGTTTAAATAAACATCATAGCTAAAAAAAAACACATGCTAAAATGATTAATGGTGAGTAGAGGCCTAAAATCATAAAAAAATTCTCCAAACACAGCTGGAAATTTCAAATTACAAACTCACTGACTGGTACTGACACACTAGCCTTGTTGTGTGTGTGCACATTCATGTGTGTGTGTGTGTGTGTGTGTGTGTGTGTGTGTGTGTGTGTGTGTGTGTGTGTGTGTATTTCTGCAAGTGTCCAAATACTTGAGGTCTGCCTGATTACTACAAAGCAGCTGTGAGATTTACAAAGCATATCATTCTCGCCTCAATGCATGAGAATATGCACAATAATAGCCTTTGTGCGTGAATGTGTACGAATACCAGAATATCTGTGGTTAACAAAAGAACTGGCAGCCAAGTTATTATGCGTAACCCAGCAGAGACTTTTTACTCGACTTGTGTTTAAGTGTGTGTTATGTGCGGGGTGTGTGTTTGGTGTGTGTGTACGCAGCCATCACATCTCCAGACAGCTTAATCCTAGCTTAATAGCAGACTGACTGTGTGTGTGTGCATTTCACATTTCAAATGCCTGCGGTTTGCTTTTACAGCCAGACATTTTAGAAGCAGTAAAATTAATCTACAGTAGGTGTGTGTGGTGGGACACAATGTGTCTGTGTTCATGTCTTTGCTTATACCTGACAGCATGTGTGGATGTATGTGTGTGTAAAGCGCTTATTGTTATGGCAAACTCACATAAATGAGGTCAGTTGTTTCACTTTCTCCACCTTCACAGATGTAAACTAGGGCTATCAACGTTAACGTGATAATAACGCGATAATAACACTAATTTCTTTAAAGCAAATTGGGATTTTTAGGTTGTAGCGGGCTCAGTTTTAAAGCTAGAGTGAAAATACCGACTAGATGGTCGAGAAGGAGGTTAAATAACGCTCCAAACTTACGCTAAATTTTGGCGAGGAAAAACTGGCATGGCCATTTTCAAAGGGGTCCCTTGACCTCTGACCTCAAGATATGTGAATGTAAATGGGTTCTATGGGTACCCACGAGTCTCCCCTTTACAGACATGCCCACTTTATGATAATCACATGCAGTTTTGGGGCAAGTCATAGTCAAGTCAGCACACTGACACACTGACAGCTGTTGTTGCCTGTTAGGCTTGAGTTTGCCATTTGTTTATGCTAAATGCAGTACCTGTGAGGGTTTCTGGACGATATTTGTCATTGTTTTGTGTTGTAAAGAGGTCTACAATAATAAATATACATATATTTGCATAAAGCAAGCATATTTGCCCACTCACATGTTGATAAGAGTATTAAACACTTGACAAATCTCCCTTTAAGGTACATTTTGAACAGATAAAAAATGTGATTAATGTGCGATTAATCACGATTAACTATGGACAATCATGCGATTAATCGCAATTATATTCACGATTATATCAATATGATATATTTTGATCAATTGACAGCCCTTATCAAAATATTCCATTTCAGATATACAGCTTTATGTCTGACTATAGACCGGTGTGTGTGTGAGATGCAAGAGATAAAAAGGAATTTGTGTTTTTTTTCCCTACCTATGACACTCTTGGCAAAGGAGGCCCTCTTCAGCGTGGCCAATCCCAGGTCCCCGATCTTCACTGAGCCCGTTGGCCCCGTGATGAAGATGTTGTCGCATTTCAGGTCCCTGTGAATGATGGGCGGGGTTCTGGTGTGCAGGAAGTGAAGGCCTTTGAGGATCTGCCTGCACCACGAGCGCAGGACCTTGATTTTCATCACCTTGAAACGCTTCAGGTAGCTGCGAGACAAAGAAATCACACATCAGATGGCGTGTCATTCAACAAAGTGAGATTAAGTGTACTAAAATACACAGAGAGCAGCCGGTTCACAGCTTTTCAATAGCCGTGTATCCTGTTCAAGTGGCTAAAAAAACACCCTGCTATTCATCTCATATCTCATCTGTAGCATCATTTCATTGAGGTTTACGGGCACTCTAAAGCGTTTTGAATGTATTCTGCAGTAATATCATTATTGTAGGACACTGAAAAGCATCCATGAGGGAATTAATTATTCCAAAGCAAAGCGTGGCGAGGCAGACAATAGCCAGATAAGATGCAGCAACGGAAACACGGATAATGCTCCAATTAAAGATGAAAGCTTACACAACCAAAGTGGATTACTGTCAGACAATTCCAGCTTAAAAAAGATACGTCCTAAATACTCACACAAACATGAATGTGTGCATAAAAACACACACACAAAAGACAGACAGTCAATTCAGGCGTCTGCGTGGTTAGAGACTGACATCGCATGCGTGCCAAATAACCACTGGAATACTGAGACAAACAGAGATTTACACTTATTTTACCTCCTGAAAACTGACTATCTATTTTAATCTGGATAGAAATGTGTCTGAAAGAGCTTGATTCAGTTGAAAAAGTCAATGCAGGAAGAATGAGAACATGTTTTAGATTGATTTGGTCATATAAAAAGGCAATTCTATTTAAAGCGAGGTTGTTCTTCAAAAACATGTTTTGTTATATTTTTAAAAATGTTCATTACATCCCGACAGCAATCACTAAATTAAATGCTGTGACAAAAAATCCTGTATCTGTGGCTGGCGCAGGAATGCAATAAACCCGTCCAATCATTTCATTCGGCCCAAATGTAATGATTGGACGGGCTACCTCCCTGTCTAATGGTACGTGTCCACAGGATCCGTCCTTCCCACGCTTCCCATTCATTGTCTACGTAAGCAGCCGTTCAATAAATTCTGGTAGCATGGTGGCGAGTTTCGAGAGACGGGGCGTCAAGTTGGTTGGTCCTGATTTGCATAAAGATGAGGTCTAGGCTTCTTTATGCAAATCAGGGGCGTCCGGCACGACACGCCACTTCTGGAAACACATGAAAAACTTTTGAACTAACCGTTGTCGATTTAAAATGAAGACCGATTCAGATTCAAATGCGTGGCTTATTTCTCTCATAAAATGTTTTGAGAAAAACATTTCGGTGAAATATTTCGTGATGTACGAGGAAAAAAGTTTCCAAACAAGCCGCCATGTGGTTCCGGTTTGAAAGCTGGGAGCAGCAGCAGCCCACGAGCAAAAGTGTTCGTCCAATCAGATGTCTAGTGTCTAGTGGCAGCCCATCAGGCGTCCAATGCTGGGAAGCGAGGCGATCCCTCGCATCGGAAACGGACATGTACCATAACTAACTGCCTGCCTGCGGGCACTCAGTGCGCATCACCGGTTCCTCAAGCTGCTAACTTGACAGTTGTGAGTACTAACAATAGCCATGTTCATTGTTTACGTTCATTATGATCATTTTGGGGGAGTGGCTTTGGAGGGAGACCTGAAGCAGAACTGTCAGTGTCACTCTTGCCAGTTTCTCAACATTACCAGCCCTAGCTTTAAGCAGGCATTCGGCAATTTTAACCATTGACTTTAGTAATTTTCACTCCATATAAAGCAAAAACATCCCACCACAATATCATGTAAATAGCAACTTCTAATGAAACAATAGTAGCCATGCTAATGCACATCGGAGACGTTTACTGTGGTTTCTAAGTGGGAGCTGTCCATTATCTTTACCCACTTCACTGTCCAGAGTTATGAGAGTCTGGAAGCTATCCCAGCATACACTGTGGTGGAAAGCAGGGAGACACCCTTTGACAGGTCGCCACGCTGTGACAGAACTAACACAGATCCACACCTGTTGGTGATCTGGAGTCTCCAGTCCGCCTAGTTTGGATGTGTTTGGAATGTGGGAGGAAACCCGACTGTGATTACTGCGTGTGAAACGTATTTCAGTTATCTGCACTAACAGCACATCCAGATCTCTTTCATTTTCAGTCAAATAACTTAAACATGCAGTCGCTTTTTATTGGTATTGATTGAATTGATTTGATGAAAGGGCTTCGGTCCAAACGTCTCTGTAAGAGCTTTGAGAACTCATTGAAAATTCATCTGACTGTCACTCTTGATTTGCTAATTGAAAATCAATGTTTGAATTCTAAGCAAAGTGTTTCCAATCTGCTCCCATCAGCTCGGAGGACGTGTCTGCCTTTCTCTCCCTCAGCTATTCAGCTAAATTCACGGAGCAAAGAACAGACAGGGTTGGAGCAGGGTCAGTCCTCTTCCGATCATCCAGACCATGACGAGGATTCAGAGAAAATCAACTGTTTCCGCGTGTTGGCATGTGCTAATTTCGCTGCATCACAGCTGGCAGAATAATTTGATTTGAGCTAATTTCTGTTATTTGTTAAAGCGCTTTGATCCGCGGAGCTCAAAATTGATCTGTTTACTGCATTTAATTCAATGTCCGGGCTTCAAACTTAGCTCAAACTAATCCTGCACATGGTCATGTTAAAATAGCTGGCAGCCGACTAAAAGACTCCTCAAATATGTCTTGAACTTTTTCATTTGTTACTCTTTAAGCAACATCCTACACACCCTCCAATACAGAGGCCATTAAAAGACTGTCAGGAAGCATCTCTGCTGACTGGTGGAATCAAAATAAACCACATGCAGTGTGTCCTCTCTTCTGTCCTTGGCCTCTGATGAACTCTAGCTCTGTCAGGATTATCGGCCGTGCTACACAATCACACAAGGTACAGTTAACTGAGAACGACAGCATTAACTTAAGACCCTTCCATACCAACAATGGAGAATGACCACAGCAGGGCTGCAACTAATGATGGTTTTCATTATCAATTGAGCCACAAATGATTATCTCAAATAATCAACTTTTGTTTGGTCTACAAATTGGCAATTCAGAATTTCCTAAAGCTGAAGTTGATGTCTTCAAATTGCTTGTTTTGTCTGACCAATAGCACAAAATCCAAACAGATTAAATTCATTAACACATGAGACAAAGAAAAGCAGCAAATAACAAACTGGAACTCGGGACTGTTTGCTTTAAATAACGAGTTTGTCTTTTATGTCTTTAGAAGTTACACAGAGGACTTTATTAAACAGAAATATCTGGGTGGAGTCACATATTATCATAGGGAGTTTGCCTTCAGGGTACGGCACACATTACAGACTGAAAATAATCTTTTGGGGACCTTTTAATACCTCAAAATGCACATCTGCATTACTTAAGTGTTTATACTAAAACCTTCCAAATCAAAGCCTCTCCCTCTTCCTCACATCCACCCACATCTCCCACTTTTATTCCAACTTCTCTTAAGAACTCTCCTCTTCATCTTCCTCCCTCTGTACCTTCCTTACCTCCTCTCCCTCGCCTGTCTCCTCGGCTTTCTTTCCCTCCCTTTCTGAAGTCAGAACCGTGTTGACAGACAAGTTAAACCCTGTGGCATGCGATGCTGGAGTGACACAGCACAACGTATCTCTCCGACACACAATCACTCAACCGTGCTCTCTTGTCAACACTCATACCTTCATACATAGATGTATATTTGCAGAAATATGCAGATATACATGTATATACAGTAACATACACAGTACAAATGACCAGATACGCGCACACACACACACCCGTGGACACACATATTGTAGATAAGGGGCCTCTAATGCCCTGAACCCACGCTGGTCAGTGTTTCCATCCCTCCCTTCCTATCATTCCTCCCTCTCACCATCCCTCTCTCTTTTTCCACCACTTCAGTGCACAACAGTTCCTCTCCTTTCTGAGTCTTCATCTGGACGACAGCCAAAAATCCCTGAGCAGCCTCCTTCCTGTTCTTATATGTACACGCACGCATCACACACTTAAAATTAAGAACTAAAAGAGTCTACATAAAATTAATCATTCACTGGAAGTGATTATTTTAAGGAAAAATGCCCCAAAGTTACTAGTATCAGCTTTTTGAATGTGAATATTTGCTGGTTTTCTTCTTCTCTGATAGTAAACTGAATATTTTGGGGGTATTGGAACTTTGGTTGGGCAAAACAAGACACATGAAGACTATTTACTATTTATTTACTGACATTTAGGCCAAACAATACAATAGGGCTGGGCAATATAACGATGATATATATATATATATATATATCATCAAAATATTGCAAAAATGTCTATCATATATATTTTTCTATATGGTTTCTATCGCATATATTTATTTATTTTTTCTCTATAATTTTACTGAAAACTGTTATGTTAATTTTGCACTAAAGTTCTTAAAATGAGAAAATACTCTTCTTTTATTAATACTTTTCAAGTATTTAATTCACACAGGAGTACACAAAATTGAGCTTTACCATCTGATTATTTCATATAGACTATTTATTTATTGAATTACCAGAAAACATGCTATATTTACGATATATATCGTTATCGAGATGTCGCCCAGCCACTCGATACAAACGGCAGATTAATCAATATTGAAAATAATCGTCAATTGCAGCCATAATACTATATATACTTGATGTATACTAATAAGATTGTTAATGGTGCCACATTAATTTGTTTTTGAAACTATTGTACAGGATACTATACAGCACATACGATTTGTTACTAATAATGAAGGATCTAAGTAATATTCCACCACTATTATACTTGTTGTTCAGGCATATTTGCCCTACTTAACATTTGTTTTTGCATTCTGGTGACTAATTTTGTCCAAAGCCCTGTCTGAATATTTAAATCACTAAAAACCTTTCTTTAAGCAATTTATAATTCCTGCTTCCCTCTTTATTTATGCAGTAGGTAATGGAGAGTGAGAGAACTTTTTTGTAAAACTTGCTTCATTACACTGTTATGTGTGAAACATGTTGGATAGAAGCAGGATGGAGAGCATTTGTTAACACATTTATGAAGCTTTTTCTTCCAATCTTCCAGTGGAGGGTGCTACTGTCCTTGGTAGTGCTGTGCTGGATTAATACTCTCACTCCGTGGTCACAGGTGGTTCATTGGTTTATCCGTCACTCTGCCTATAGCTGCCTATAAACGGGATCATTTGGTCGATTGATTTGACTATTTGTGTGTCAGCCGCTTTAACTGTCTCACTGTCAGCTTCTCAGACGGTTTGACTTCCTGTCTCCCTCTTTCTGTGACTCTGCATAAATCTAACAGTCTGGTCATCCGTCTGCCCCCCCACCCCCACACGCCTCATTTGGTCTCTCCCTCTGTCTGTCTCTCTGTCAGGAATGAAAAGAATCTGCAGCAGAAGCAGCAGCTGGCAGGTGGGCCGATGTCCCACGATGCACTGCGTGGGGCACGCCGTAGCGCCACGCGCCCCACATTTAGCCTTTTATTGTGTCAGGAGCTCAACAATCGCATTCGCATTCACAGACATGCACATCTATTCTGTACAGCTGAGAGAGAGGCTGGCATGCGCTCATGGCGTGGACAATGACCGCCACAGAGGCATCAAAGGGAGAGACTGACAGACGCCACACTGATATACAGTTTGTCACGCACATAGAGGGGAGTCTCCCCATGATTCCTGAGCTTTCCGAGCAATCACATATACTGTAAATAACATAGACACGTACTGTACGTGGAATGAGTCAGACACACTAGCTGACCCACTAACAGCTGCACTCAGCAATGAAAATCCTGCCGGGGATGTGATGCGCTTACGACACCACAGTGAAAGGCTGTTTGAAGTTGAAAATAGAGAAAAAAATAGAGTTGAAAAACTGCGGAATGGTTTGACAGAAAAGAGGAGGACATAGGTGTGTGTGTGTGTGTGTGTGTGTGTGTGTGTGTGTGTGTGTGTGTGTGTGTGTGTGTGAGAGAAGGTGAGTCATCGTCTGTAATGACGGTGCTCTTCAGAAAGCAAAGGGAAAATTAAGTTTTTAAGCGTTTGAATGCTTGTGTTGGCGCATATTCCCTGCAAATAGTGTTTCATGGGTTAAGACATGAACTAAATGCTGCAAATAAGAGGTCGACCGTGGTGGATTTTTAAAGGCCGATATAATAATGACAGTCTGGAGCAGGAGAAAGACGATAAATTGGCCGATATCTTCTTTACTTCTGCAGCAGCCTGTTTGTCACTGTTTTGCGCTGTTCTGTGGCTTACAGTCTGACTGGCCACGATAACTTCTGTTGCATGTCTCGTACATTATTATATGCCACTCTTACAAACCATTAATGTTGGTGCTTATTCCCGGCCAGGGTAAGGAGGATCCAAAAGTGTGTGATTTCATTTCATGAATGGATGGATGGTTACGTGGCTGAATTATTTGGAGGAGAGAACGCCAAACTGGTACAGTAAGCAAGTTAAAGTAACAGTGTGTGATTTCTTTTCCTCCCTGTCTGCTTGTCTTGTATCAGGGACAAAGAGCTGGTAGTGTTGCTTTACATATTCAAAGATAACTTTTTTTTTCTCCCCCTCTACTTTAACGTCGTGTATAGAGCCTCCGTGAAAAACGGTGATGTACGCCCCTGCGTGACTGGTGGCGGCTGTGCAGCCATCGGTCACTATCGAAAGCCCTGTTCTGCCAATAACAATAGCTTATACTGATTAATCAATTTTACCTCTACTGCAAATGCTATACAAGTCTTTGTTTTCCATGCCAATAAGTTTGTTTCGATAAGTTGACCGCTTCTTTTTTTGACACCTTTTTTTTGTGTTAGTTGTCAGCAGTGTCTTTTGTGTTTCACACCTTCCAGTCACACATATAGCTTCCTGTTCATTCACCTGATCTGTATGTTCAAATTATGCAGAGTAGCTGAAGTAGTAGTGGTAGAAACTATAGACACGACACTACACATTTTGGATAGCTAAATACAGTTTTTTCCACCCCAAGGTCACTAAACTAACATTTTTGAGAAATTCATTTTATCTCTCATGATGTACTCACGTTTTGAGCGTGCCAGATGTCATGAGCTCCGTGACCAGAACAATACATTTCTTTCCTTTGCATGGTCCCTCCCAGGAGTCATAGAAGCGGACAATGTTAGGATGCTGGAGACCCTTCAACATCCCGGCCTCCTCTTTAAAGCGCTGACGCTCCGACTTGGTTAGCTTGCGATCCTACACACAGGACAAAAAAGAGGGAAATTAGTCATAAAAACTAAGAAAGATTGTTCATCTAGAGGGAAGATGGAGCATTTACCCAAACAAAACATGTTGTATTAATAGTGCAGCACTATTTTAGTGAGTGTGATTACAATCAAATTAAGCGGGAGGAGGGTTTGAGGGGTGGAGAGGGAAGCTAATCAACAGAGGAAATAAACAAGTAAGGTAGAGAAGACAGAGCAGAGAAGGAATAATACATGCTTACAAAACAAACAGCATTTTTACATCTAACACTGATGCACCGTCTAAACATGCTGCTAGAATACAAATGTAGATGTACTATCATGTCCTTTCATCTTAACTCAAAGAAGCCGCAAACATCCGTCAGAGTGAGACTGTATTTTGACGTGTCTTCTTTTTATCAGCGCTTCCTTATTCTGAGAGGAACATGGTGACAAACTGGTTTAATAAAAGTGATTTATAAATAAACTGATTTGACTTTACGCCGGAGGCATAACCATAAAACATGGTGTGTTTTTTATTTTACATATATTCCCCTCTACTGTGATCCTCAATTGTAGCTCCACTGTTAGACGACCATATTTCTCCTTATTACTCCTTATTCTCCTTAGACTCCTTATTAACCCTTTGAATTCTGCAATAGAATTGGTCCACCCAGTGCCTACATTGGTAATTTTTGCTTATTGTGATGTCATTTCTTGGAGTATCTTCAAATGCTTCATATCCATAAAATCTATCCAACCTCAACTACAAGGTTATGCCAGTCAATAAAGTATAATAACTGATTAATTATTGAAATTGTATCATAAGTTTTAAAAAAAATGACAAAGATCAGACATGTTTTTCATAAAACGCTATTAAATAAACACAAAACATATCGATCCAAAAGATTTCAAAATGTAGAAACATGGACAAAATATTTCTTAACACTCCATAAGTTGTTTGAAGTATACACATTTATTAGTTTTTGAGATATGCTCATTCTTCTGAGCAGATCAACTGCAAAGGCGTTTGATCATTTTGTTATGTTACGCATGTAACGTAACGCGATGACGTCATCACGAGCGGAAAACCTGATGAAAGACAGAAGCCGTAGCTTTGTGCTGCAAAAAAGAAAAAGAATGCTCTAGCTATTATGGTTTCTATTTTACATGGGTTTAAACAGGATCATGCTAACAACGATCTCCCGTGGCCATTAGGAGGCAATACTGAAAAACAAAAAAAAGAGGCCATGCTAATAATACTAAATTCCAAAAATCACAGGGAAGACTAAGAAAACCAGAAAATATTCACATTTGAGAAGCTGGAACTAGAGCATTTCTTTGCATTTCTGCTTGACTTGTTATCGATTCAATTTATGCCGATCATCTGAACGATTAATCGACTAATCGTTTAAGCTCTAACAGAATATCTGTTGTATGAGGAATAAGAGAACGAGGCAGTGATTATGGTGTCACCAGCGGCTTCTTTTCACCTGCCAGTGAGCAGCTTTACCAGAAGGCTGTAACATACTTTCCCCTCAGATCCCACTGCCCTCTATGTGAGTGATCCCTCACTGGCTTCCCACCAATAAACACTCCCAATTCTCTTCTGAAACGCACATCAAATCCTCAGGTACCAGCTCCTATATTTCTTGTGTCCTTCCATGTTTTTGTAGTTTGGATGTGAATCATGGTCTATAACATTCGCACCAGGGTATAACTGAGTCTTTATTAGCAGTGGTCGTATAGCCACCCAGAGTGACTAAAACAGGCTACAGTTACGGTCTACATTCTTCCATCCTGAGGACGACTAGCCTCTTAGAAAAGTCCTGCACACATACATACGCTCAGTTTAATGGGCATTCCAGCTCTACCACTGATACCGCAATAAACACATATGTAAAAGGGCAGCAGACCTTGTAAAGAAGTGGGAGTGTGTTCATTCATACATGCGTGAAAAAAGTGTCATGCGTTCAACTGTGCCTAGCCTGTGTACTTGTTAAATATCAGCTTTTATTATACGAGAACAAAAGCCCCCCAAAAAAAACATTTTTATTATGTTGTAGGCATTACTTTTTTGCGTGAGACTTGTGTGTGTGTATGTGCTTATTTGCTTTGTCTGAATGTGTTTGCAGCACATTGATGTTTCTGGTTTCTTCACCAGCTCTGTGTCTAACCGTAGTTGACATATTCGGCACATCACTGGCCCAAAAATAAACAAAATCAGAGCTGCCTGACGACGAGAAAATAAGGTGACAGAACCTCAATACTCAAAGGATTTATTCAAGCCCAAATATGGTTGCAACTTCCGACCTCCTTGACTCTAAATTATTAAGTTACCCATGCAAAATAGAAAGTCTTCACAGCCTGCAGTTACAAGTAGACTGCACCAGATATGAAAAAAAGATTAAAACAGATATGAAAGAATTATCCAAATTAACCTGGAACAAACAGATACGTGTGCTTTGAGAGGAAACAATGACACACATCCAGAGCGTTTAATAATGTCTGTGACCCTTTTAGAGGATGAAAAGCGAACAGACGGATTGGTCTGCAGCAGGACAGACACAAAGGCTGTTTGTTTAAATATAGATGACGGAATAACTGAAAACCCCTTTTTTATATTTCATTTAAAGAATCAACAGTATTTTTAAGGTGATGCAAGATCAGACGTTGGAGGTTAGACACCTACTCCTGGCAACATCATCAGGATTATCACCACGGCAACCAGTTTTAAATAGAGGTCCAATGAGGGACACCTACATCCAATTCAACTGGTTTGTCGTTCCATTCAATAAATCAACAATATTCTGACATCTTTCTGATAAAATGTTTTATTTTACAGCATTGTTTTTTTTGAGTACTTAATTTGAATATGGGATTGAAAAAAAGCATCCAGCGCATTAGTGCAAACCATCCGAGACACAGCACAAGCTCAGCATCAATCATTCATAGTGTTTAAAGCTGCAGCGCCACCAAATCCCATGATTCTGGGATATGGTGGTGGTACTATCTAAATAATTAGGTAGTATTCCTACTTTAACAATAAATACTGAGCAAACCAACCATTCAGCACTGAAGATTCTGCCAGGTCACGGTGAGTCTTTTTAATGGTATAAAGCTATTAGAAAACCTTGTGAGCTGCTTCAGAGATTAAGACAATCTCTTAGGTGATGATCTCATATTGTCACATTGTATAACCTGGGGCCTCATCTATATCATATGACTTACAGAGAGAGAGAGAGAGAGAGAGAGAGAGAGAGAGAGAGAGAGAGAGAGAGAGAGAGAGAGAGAGAGAGAGAGAGAGAGAGAGAGAGAGAGAGAGAGAGAGAGAGAGAGAGAGAGAGAGAGAGAGAGAGAGAATCTGAAAGCTTCAGTGTGTTTTAAGTGCATTAATGTGTGTAGAATCTGTGTGTGTGTGTGTGTGTGTGTGTGTGTGCGCAGCAGCTTATCCCTTCATCCTGCAGCAACCACTTCACTGATGATGGCCCATTAGCAACTGACACACAGAAACATCCATGTAAGTGCTGCTTACCAACCATGGATGCATAATAAGAACTGGATACCGTACCTCAAGATGGGGCCTATTCAGTCCTACGAGAATTGCTCGCCTGGCGCATACGGCAAAAATGTTTTCTAGCTGCCAGGTTTACTTCCGGGGGTATGAGGCCAACTGAATAATTGCAGTAGTGTAATAAGCTCCAGCTCGGCCCGTAATCTTTACATTGTGATGACGTCACAGACTTTAAAATCACTTTTCGCAGCTCGTGGAAAATTTCACAAATATAAATCCTCTGTGGATCAAAAATTCATAATAGAAACGAGTCATAATCAACCTTGTTTGCAGTTCAAGGTGTCTTTGTCAATATAAGATTTTTAACGCGGATCACGATAAAAACACTCAGGTGATCATGGTGAATTTCCATAATCGGGATAATCGTGAATATCCTCACAAGTGACTCAAAAAATCTGTCAAGCTCACTATCATGGTAGGGAATTGTAAAAAATACAGCCTGATTTAAAGAAAATACAGGTATGATCATGTAAGAAAGAACAGTCTCACACAATGATGCTATTTTGTATTTATTATTTATACTTTATTTATGCAGGGGGACTGCATGCTCTATGATTAAGATGTTTGTTTTTCACTAAAAAGTATTTTATAAATATTAAATATTAAAAAGTATAAATGTTTGTTTCTTAACAAAATGTAATGTAAAGTAATTCCAGTATGTTTTTGTGAATCACAATGATTTTGGCCAGGATAAGGGGAAAACGCTTTTTGGGGGATTTTTTTCGTTGCAATACCGCGAGTGGCCACTGGAAAAAAATTTGGAAGCAAGGCTGAGCAGCGGCGCCGTATCCAGGTCTTATTATTATACATTCATGTTACTAATCCATACTCCCATTGTCTCACTCGCACTCACTTTAATTTTATGATCACATGACACTCTGGGTGGTCACATGACAACAATTGTAGGTCACCTGACTGACTGGAAGCCAACATTCCACTTCCCAGCAGCACTTAGAAAAGACCCTGACCACCCGTATCACTGTTAGACACCTCCCTCAGGGCTCCAGAAGATTACTTCTCTCCCTCTCTCTCTCTCCCTCTCTGAGTGTCTCCATAGATGTGAGCAGAGAAAGCAGACAGCAAGTCTAAGGGGGCTTCTTAATCCATTATTAATGTTTCCTTTTTCATTCTACACAACTCTCACATGTACAGTAGAGGCTTTGTAAGAGACAGTGAATGCATATCAAACAGAACTGTATCTAAAAAAAAACAATCTCGTTGTTAGCATGTGGGTATTTAAGGAATTAATTTGAGCCGTGGCACATGAGTCTTCCTGTTGAGTGGTTGTTTTTCTTTCTCCCCATCCCTTCTTTTCTGCTCCGAGCTTCAAAACATCATGAGACTTGAGTTTGTCAGACTCAAAAATACCCTCTCTCTCTCCATCCAAACCTACCTCTCTCTCTCTCTCTCTCTCTCTCAAACACACACCTAAGCAGGAAAAGCCTAAAATCTGCAGCCTCTTATCTGACACACACACTTCTTTTCGACATGAGGACTTCTCACTCTCTAAGCCCGGCTTCGCTTTCTCGCTATCTGCCTTTCGCCTATCTGAGGACTTGAAAGAAGCCACCTATACATCCCCGCGGAAGTGACAGCTCTAAGTCCTATTTCTGTTGTGTATAAAAGCCAGCCGAGGACACGCATGAACACACGCAGGCATACGTACGCCCACATGCACGGCTTGGCAGCCAGACGGGCGGGCAGAAACCGAATCAGCAGTGTTAAAGCATTATGCAGCTTCCTGCGGAGAAGCTGAAAGCTGATACCCTCTGATCAACTCGTCTAGTCTGGACATCCCACTGCGCTTCAACACTCAGCGATCATCTGCTCTCGTCTTCTCTGGTCTGTTGCACCCCCAGCGAGCGAGCAGCAGCGAGCGCAGCGCCAGATGGATGGAGGTTGGAACAGAAGACAACACAGAGAGTGCCAGAAAATTCAGAAAGTAAACACTCTGACATGGTAGATTGGTACTCCACTGTATTACAACACGTACTATTACTGTAGGTATGGTCTTTAGAGTTTCTAGGTACTGAGATTCACAGGATGTTGAAAGATAGAAAGTAAAGACGAAACTGCCAGCCAAGTAGGTTGAAGAACAAGAGTGAGTAAGTAAGATGGTCTGTTACGATCCTACCAATCGGGTGTGAATATCGGGATATGAAATCTCAGTAATTCCCGGTAATCGTCACCACAATCTGTTCCTGTTTCCCTGGAAAAATACCTGCATGATTCCAGGACGTTTAGCATGCATGTACGTGTGTTTGTGCATTCAAAAGCTGAAGAATATCATATTTATTGAATGAAACAAAGACACTTTTTCCAAACCACACACTTCCACGTAACTCACATAGATATAGTCCGACCTTAAATTGACGTCATTACAGTAACACAACTGGATCAACTTTCCATCTGCAGCGGTTTACCTAAATTGCGTTTCATGCCCGACTGTATATAAGAAGTGGACGTAGTGACCGTGACTTCAACCACTGGTTTGTGGACTGCCGTTTCGAAGCCTTGAGTTCGGCATTTTGGCCGTGACCATCTTGGTTTTTTGAAACCAGAAGTGACACGAGAGGGTGGAGCTAAGTACAACCGAACGCTGAATAAGACATTTTCTAGGCGGCCAAAATGTTACAATTAACTTTCATGAATTGAAAAAACACAATGAAAAGGTTAAAGTTCAAAGACAAAAACACGGACAACTCCCAGACCGGACAACGCCGTGGTAGCGACCTGTCAATCACAAGGTAGCCCCGCCCTAAAGTTTATCCTGCTTTATGGTCTATTTGACTCTAAATGGGACCATAATGTACTAAATGAACATCATGCTGTATTGAAGAAGACTTGAAACTAGCGATTGAGACCATAAACTCATGTTTACAATGTTTACTGAGGTAATAAAACAAGTGAGAAGTAGACTCATTTTCTCAATCTAACTTCTTTTTGCAACCGGAGGAATCGCCCCCTGCTGGCTATTAGAAAGAAGGCACTTCAGCATTGGCTTCACTTTTCAGACCTGGAGGTTGCCCACTGGTTTTATGCTAAAATAGCAGTTTACAGTTCAGCTGCGTGGCGAAATATTTTATAAACAAAAGGTGACTTATTCAGATATGCAGACCTCAAACTCAATCCAGAGCAGTAGGCCAACATTCAACAAATGAGTGCAGAAGATTGCCTGAATGATGCAACTAAACATCAATCAACATTAATACAGTTCTTCAAACAACCAAAGTAACATGCAAAAATGGCTGCGTGCAATAGATTGTAAGGTCAGAAATAATCTAACGTCAGTGCTATAAAGCTGGTCAGACTCTCCAGTATAACCACTTGGACATAAAAACAAATTGGAGGATAAACTGAGATCAAATGGCTCTGTACAGCTGGCATTGTGGTTGTTTTTCACATCAAAGATAGGGCTCTTTTCATTCTACTAAAAACTATACCACATAGTCTGACAAATAAGAAATAATAACATGAGGAAATTAACTTTGTTTTATGTTTTAATTACCCGCAGTTCTTTTTTTTTTTTACCATTAAACTTAATTTATGTGAGAAAGAAAAGACGAGAAACCCAATGAATCCTGCAAAAAGAGCCGGATGTATCCAGGAGGTAATCATTTTAAAAATCACATAAAAAACCTTCAACCCTATTGTCTGGATGTATAATGACAGTGCAGCACTAATGATACATAATTGTACATGGTAATTTTCCACGACTGATTATCATTAACTTTGATACTGATGGCTCTGTTATATGTATCATTCGCCTGAATGTGCAAGTGAAGAGCAGAGTAAATCATTTCTTAGAGGTTACGAAACACTTTTGATGCTGAAAGCATTTAGAGATTATTTGGTTCTAAACAAGATGACGAAAAAGACACCAAGGTCTGCAGCTGTATGCTAAAATGAACATTGTACATGATGAATACAATTAAGAGTATGAGAGGGAGAGTGATAATAAGACTAGCTGCAGATGCTTTGAGAAATACTGCTTTTCCCCTTAAAACCATATGACCTAATACCTTAAAATCATTATTCCAACACACAGCAAACAATTGGCTGCCTACTTTTTTTGCCCTTGGAAACCTAACTGAGTATAAACTTTTCATCCCAGTTCCTCCAGAACGTGTTGCTGACCCACTTCGACGTTCCTCTGATTAACCTTTCGGAGTCCTGACCCAAATTTCGAAGAATGCCGGTCTGTAACTGGAGAGAAACATCAGGACCTGTAAATCTTGATTACATTAAGCCTCTCGGTTGAGTGAATGAGCTGATTTGTTTCTATATCCAGTAAAGACCCACGGTGGTTGGCGGACGGGGGGCACATGTAGGGTTGGTGGTGGTGCTGTGTGCATACAGTAAGTGTATCTGCAAGAAGTGCATGAAAAAGGCCCGGTGTGTTCCATTAGTACGTAGCCAAAGTGTCTCTCGGACCCCCCACACTCTGGAAACACTCCCCTGCAAAGAACCCCCTACAGCACACACACACAAACACACACATACCTACACACCTCATAAACATGTGCACCAAAAAGACACACGCATGTTTCACTTGCACACATACAAACCAAAACCTCTCCAAGACCTTTACCACAGCTTGTTATGGTTAGCCAGCATATGAGAGAGAGAGAGAGAGAGAGGGAGCATCTGTTATGAATAAGAGTGATTGAAAAGAGGATGAATGAGTTCCAGTAAAAGTCAGAGAGGGAGAGTAAAGTGATGGAGGGCTGAGCTCATCGTTTAAATAGACATCTCAGCAAAATAAAAACGAAGGAAACACCACGATTTGAGTTCACTTGTTCACACCCTTCTCCTCTATTCCCCGTGTGTTTGCTTTATCTTTTCATCCTCTCTTTCTTGTTTCTCTTCCCCAACTGCCCTCGCTCACTCTTTGTCTCTCCATCACCCACCCCGCCCCTCCTTCTTTCCTCCTATTTAGGTGGTTTTTGGTTTCCCATCAATCACCACTCTACATATTGCAGTAACCAGGGCCATGTGTGTGTGTGTGTGTGTGTGTGTTGTAATCTGACCCAGTTGTGGCTGAAAATAGGTTGTTTCTGCTGAAAATGTGGTGAGATACATACAACTATGGTTTCCTTATGGTTGTCCTTTGAAGATGTGGTTATTGGAGGTACGATACCAGAAATTTAGTAGTCAATTCCAGTGAATTTCCACGATTCTCCTTACCAATTCGATACCACGGTAAAAAACTAACTAAAACAATAAATAATTCCCTCTAATATCTATTTTATATTGCTGTAAAAACATCTCCTTCAAACAACTGGATTTATTCAAGTTTCTACATTTTGCCGAAATTACATTTGAACACATCATGATAACGTTATAATTTACCTTCACCCAATACTAATTTTTACTGAATAGAGCCTGACCGTATCATAATGTATGTAATCAGTAGCACCTCAGCAGGACGAAAGCTAGTTACCGTTAGCTGTTAGCAGTCGGAAAGCAGCACAGTCCTGCACGGAGCTAACAGCTAACGTTAACTAGCTCTCATCCTGCAGATTTCAACAGAGATTTGTTGATCACAATGTAGCATTATCAAGGAAAAAATAGGGTGCGTCCCCTGGGATGACGGGACGACGTTAGTCTCGAGCCTTGACGGTATCTATGGTAATGTCACTTGTTGTACTGTAGAACAACAAGTACCGCCACTTTTTCAGAAATTTCGGCATCTACTTGGTTCCTGTGACATCCCAAGGAGATATGTTATATTATTTAGTTTACTTCTGCGTGACTCTACATGCATTGACAATTAAAAACAATTAAAGCAATAAAGTGTACAAAATAATGGTTGTCTGTCTCTCTGTGTCAGCCCTGTGATAGTCTGGCAACCTGTCCAGGGTGCCCGTCAGCTGGGATCGGCTCCAGCCCCCCCGCGGTCCTGAGCCGGATAAGCGGTTGCAGATAATGGATGGATGGATGGATGTGTACAAAATTCCACAAAGAGCTACCTGTGATTAGGTATCAATCTTCTGTAGGAGGAGGGACATATTGATGCTTTTTTTCTTCGATGTCTGATTTGTAACAGGCACCACAAACAAACCCATTCATCAGGATGGGTTCAATAACAACCCCAATGTGTGTGTGAGTGAGTGAGTGAGTGCACATGTTGTGTACTCATGTGTGTTAACAATAGGTGCCATCTCAGCCTGCCACTCACTGTGTGTGCACCCTATTGTCTCGTCTCTCTGTGCCGGGCTGTGCAACACACACTCACCATGTGCCAGTTCCGTCATTACCCTCTGCTCTGCTGGTCACGCCTCATCTCCCCTCCTCTTCCCTCGTCTCCTCACTGCTGCTCTCCCATCTTTTCCTATCCTTTCCTCACTCTGTCTACTCTCCTCTCCTCTCTTTTCTATTCACAGGATCCTCCCTCCCCCCTTCCCCAAAATACAAGCAGGATGCATTTCCCCTCTCACACTTTCCAGTTCAGCCACTTGATCCAGTCGTCCTGATCCAAGGATAATGAGAGGAAATCTGAGGATAATGAGTGGAACTTCCCCTCAAAAGTGTTAATCCTCAACAGAGCAGCATGCCCCGCACAACGACTCACATTATACCAGGAATTATCCCAAATTTGGAGCTAATGAGTAAAAATGATGACATGCCAAGGTTCCGTGGTTAAAACAAGTCTGTGAACGCTGTGTGACCTTCAAGTTACAGAACATCGTCTCTGAACCGGCGTAATGCCCAAATCCTGAATCAGCTGAGCCAACCTGTTTATACCCAGGACTCTAATAAAGCTCTATTCATTGATTGTGTTTTTTTATTGAAATCATTAAACAACCAACAATGGCCTCCTTTATCGCACTAACAAAGATCCAATGAATTTATGTGAAGAAAACAAGGATCCAAAGTTTTATGGACAAATGGTTAGTGGTCAGATTAAAAGGCTTTTTTTTTAAATTATTTGCTTCAGCTTCATTATCAGGAGTAATCTTAAATAGGTTTGGAGGGGTCTGAATTGGACAGAATGTGTTTGTATAAGCGAGAGAAAAGGGAAAATGGAAGCACAGGATATTGCTAAAATAAAAACCTATGAGCTCATCCGTTAGCGTATGCCCATCTGGAATGGGCCGATTGCTTGGCCCCCAGAAGTTCTGCTTGCAGTGCTGTCGAGAACCGCGGTATGGCTGCTTGTACTCGCCAAGTGTGAGGTTGATTGGATGAACGGTTCTCGATATACGTAAAGACAGTCATATATACACATTACACATTACACAATACTTCCTTTATAGTTAGATGAAGCGCCACCTATTGGCCAAAATGGCACCAGATTTGCCATGGTCACTTAGACATCATATCTACACATGTCCACCAAATGTGGTCCCAATAGCACAAGGTGTTCAGGAGATATGACATTTTTTGTAATATAAGCCCTGCCCACAGCATTTGAGCTAACTTGAGGGACAGCTACAGCAAAACTGTATGAAACACCAAAAACTTATTCTGGCTTGATCCAGAGATGTTTTGTACCAAATTTGGTGACGATTGCTCAAAAATTGTAGGAGGAGTAACAAATAAATACGATTTTGACACAATTCAAAATGGTGGAAACTTAAGTTAAGGTTCATAAGTTACATGCCGAAATGTAAAGTTCATTGTTATAGCGCCGCCGTCTGGTCAAATTGCACCACATTGGACACTGCACTCCCTTGGGTCCTGAGCAATACACCCGCCAAGTGTGAAGTCGATCAGATGAGCGGTTCTTGAGATATGTGAAGGACATACAGAAAGATTCCTCACTTTATAGTTATAGTTTTCTTATAAAAATGCATTGAAACATTTATTCTAAATATAAATAATGCCTGTTGAATTTTTGAAAAACAAGCAGCACCTACTCGTGTCTTGTTTGATTGATTGGGCTGTAAAGGGCTCTTTGAACTGTAACCAAGATTCATTTGAAACATGAGACATCGGAAAGAAATGGCCGTCATATATCAGCAATCCGGCCTGCCTTCAAGGTCTTTGAACTTTTAAGAATTTGACCCTTTTTGCAGAGGAGGCTACACGGTGCAGCTTGAATGACAAGTGTGAATAAAGCAGTTGTGGTTCTACGTTTAAAACTACATGTGAACTTTAGACTTTTTTACGTGCATACATGTTTGTTTCTATGTGTACGTGTGTGTGGGGAGGAGGGGGTTAGTATGTATTTGTGTAAACGGTTGCAGTCTTAATATAGCGTACGCCCATCTGCCTCTCTATTAACACATCATAAACAAACAGATCACAGAGACTATGTTGATAGTTATGAGCCATTCCAAAAGTGTCTACTGCTCAGACCTTTAAATCTGAATGAGTTACAATGGCAAACAAAGAGAGACAGCACTACTAAGCAACTGTCACATACTGTAGGAGGATCATGGATAAAATCCCTACTAAAGCCCACTAAAATACCAACAGATGCTACCGACTTCATTACAAGGAATATATCCACATCTGTGTGTTGCTATGTGATGTGTGTTTCTGTGTGCACGTCTCCCAGGATTCCACAGGGTCTACATGACGTCTTATAGCGAGGCCCTGACACTGTTACAGTAACTGATGATCTAACAGAGGGTCAGGCCGCTGCTACAGAGATACGATGAGGGCTGTCCCAGATAAAACTATTACATAATCTGGGTAGGACTATCCCTTTACACTCCATTAAATGGAGACCTCCACTATTAACACTCAGGCTGAACACTCAGGCTGAACTTCTCAGGTTTCACTTTAAAGAGCATCAACAGCCATCGGCATCCAATCAAGTAGCAGCACTTTGTGTTTCTGGTATACTGCTGCAACCGATAGATGCTTGACTGAAGTTGGTTTCAGCTAGAAGTTAAGCTTCCTCAACCATTTTTTGACAGCATGGTCACTCACTTTTGGTGCATTTTTGTTTTGATTAGAAAATAATCCATGAATACACTCCATGCAGTATACTTTATACAACAAATATTCTCCTAGTCTCCTCCCTACATCAGTATTGGCATTATAATCTCAGAGAATATTCAAGTTTTTTTCTTGTAAATTTGTGATTTTTTTCTCATAAATTTGAGACTTTAATCTCAGACAATATCCAAATTTTTTGTCATAAATTTGTTAGTTTTTTCTTGTAAATGTGCCTCTTTAATCCAATAAATTCTGAGTTTTTTTCTTGGTATATTACCCCCCATCCTCTGCCTACATAATTTATTTATTTTTTTACCTACAATGGCCCAAATACGTCGTCGTAGAGAGGAGAGTAAAAGCATGCAATTAAAACCCGTGTGTTGAATATTTAAAGCAGTCAACATTTATGCTCTGTCAGCCTAACAACCACTTTAGAGAGAGTAACCGACTGTCTGTTTACATGTACACAGTGTTGCTTTGGCACAAACACACACGCCGACTCTAAGAATACGACATGCACTGTGCCTCTGATGTGTGTGAGTGTTTGTGTGTCCAACTCCTCCGCAAACCCCCGAGGTTGTCAAGAGATTAACAAAAACCCTGAAGAGATATAAACAAACACACACATATGAAACACATAAACCCACATGCATGAGTGCAAAAAAAACACACAAGTCCCGTCTATACAATAAACATAAAAGGGGGGGATTAGCTCATGTCAAGCGAAAAGGAGAGTGGAAAGAGATGAGAAGGGAACGAGCTAGAAATGAGTGGAAATTAGAGGGAGAAAAATGAAAGATTACAGAAGTTAAAACATCAAACGTATAAGTCAACAATCCTTTCCCTCCTCCATATCTCTATGCCCCCTTCACTGCCCTCTTCCTCCCCTCACAGTGGCCTATATTTCCTCTGCAGTTGGTTAGTGGAGACGAGGGAGAGGAGCTGATTTAGGCTCCGGCTCCGACGCGGTAATCAGAGAAGTTAAACAGATACAGGCTACCGATAGAAACTGAATAATCTGTGACAGACAACTGGACGGGCTCCAGAAAGGTCCAGCAGCCAAGTGTACGCGTGTGCGTGTAATGCTGTGTGCATGTTTGTCTGACGAGTGACTGTGGTTTTGTTACATGCAGGTTTTGGGGTTAATGTGTTCCAGATGAGAGTCCATTACTGCCAAAGCGAACACTGCTACAAGACATTAGCCTAGTTCTTTCTCATGCTTTTGTACTATCTCAGACGCTCACGCGGGATTTGAAGCAGACACATTTAAACTAAGGAATGTCGGACATATATGTTAACATCTGTGACGTTATAAATGATGGCTACATTTGGGTATACTCACACACATGAGCTCACATGGAAAAATATACTTTTTAAACTTTTCTTCCTTTTTACTTAAAAGAACACAACACATATGAATAATTATGTAGTTTATACAGATGCAAACATTGTGCATACCAAGGTTAAAATACAATTCTACAATTTCATTTAGTAGACACTTTTGTCCAAAGCAAAGCACATCTGAGAGTTTGTACAACATAAGCAAGGATCTACATACTGTAGTAGTATCTAGTAATAGCTTGGACTTTTCAATTTGTTTTTATTATATTTTAGTTAGTATAGTTTTGACTTTTATATTTCATTTTAGTTTAGTTTCAGTTAGTTTTCGGAGTGTATTTGCTAGTTTTAGTTTAGTTTCAGTTCTTCAGAAAGGTTTAGTTTTAGTTTTTATATATTTAGTTAGTTTGTTTGTTTTTGTTAGGGCCAGCTATAATGTCTCAGAAGTATGTAGCTACAAAATACATGGTTAGAACTGTATAGGAATGGCCATAATGTTTAAGGTTTAGTTATTGCACTACTTTAGCGTCCGAAGTGAAGCAAGTGTGCCATAGCTCCATTTCCTGGAAAGTCAATTTTGTTCAGTTTTTGTGGTTCAACGTCACAAGAGTTGACGGAAATTCATGCCGTTTCCTTTTTCCGGTAGTCATACATTGTAGCTAAAAAACTAAATTCATTTACGTCCATTTTAATTTTATTGTTATTAGTTTTGAACTAGGAAATATAGTTTGAGATTTTTTTAAATATCGTTTTTATTTATTTTCAGTTCATAAAAAATATTTTTCACTGTTTATTTTTTCAATTTAGTTTACTATAATAACCCTGGTGCACACACGTGACCGACAAAACAAGGGAGGAAAGCAAAAAGGAGGGGTTGAGAGGACGGAAGTGAGGTTACAGGAAGAGGAAATGGGCATATTTGTCCTCTGAAGTCTTTCCTGTTGGGATGACACACAATGCAGAAATGTTCCACACAGTGCCTGATCTCTCTCTCACTGTAAACACACACACACACACACACACAGTGAGCAATAACCTGCATATTTGAAAGGAAATCTCAAGGAAACTAGACAAGAATGTGCAGGTTTCCTTGACAGCTGTGCAAACTACAGCAGATTCAGATGGAGACAGAGGAAGATGAGGGAGGCAGGAATGGAGGTCGGATTATGTGACACAATGATGCAATAACTGTTCGAACATACACATACGCACACACACATGGTGTAGGGTTACTGCAGAGGTGCCTCTCTGTCTCAGTAATGCCTCAGTAAGAGACAGAGATGTCAATGTCACAAGGACTGAGTCGGTCTAACGCTTACATCAACCAGAGACACACACTGTCTTTTGTTAAGGAAAATGAGTGCTTCACAAGCATGTTGGATGAGACATGAGTGTTGATGCTGCTGGTTGACAACCAGTCAACCCAGATTCTTTTTATAGAGAAGAAAAAATAATTTTATATGAATAGATAATAGGGCTGTGTATTGGCAAGAATCTGGTGAGATGATATGTATCATGATACAGGGGTAACAATTCAATATATTGCGATATATGGCATTTTTTTAAATTTAATTTTAGGAGAACTGTCACAGTATAAAGAACACACCAGAAATAAACCATTTTAGAAATAGGCAAAAATAACACATTTATACTGCATGTAAAAAAACTGCATGGTATTTACCCCGAACTGCATGTCATTATCATAAAGTGGGCATGTCTGTAAAGGGGAGACTCGTGGGTACCCATAGAAACCATTTTCATTCACATATCTTGAGGTCAGAGGTCAAGGGACCCCTTTGAAAATGGCCATGCCAGTTTTTCCTCGCCAAAATTTAGCGCAACTTTGGAGCGTTATTTAACCTCCTTCTCGACAAGCTAGTATGACATGCTTGGTATGAATGGATTCCTTAGGTTTTTGTAGTTTAATTTTGAAGAATATAATATTGATCGATACAGTATAGCACAACATAATACCGCATTACTAATGTGTATCGATATTTTCTTACACCCTTAATAGATAAGTAAGAGATGAGGGGAGAGAACGGAGTAGCAGGAGGCAATGGGAAGCTGTAAAGAAGTAGGAGAGAAGGGGAGTTTAAGAGCGGCTGGAAGAGAGGATGCAAGTGTGAGAAATGTGTTAGGACAGTAAAAATAGGAGGGGATAAGGGGGGAGGAGGACAGATGGGAGCAGAGCAGATGAAGATGAGAGGAAAGCAGCAGATGTTAATGGCTGATCAGGAGAAGGAAAAAAGAGCACAAGTAGGGAGTTGAAAAAAGAGGTAAGAGAGACCATGTTGGAAGGAGGGATTTGAGGAGGAGAGGGCTGAGAGGAGGTGGGAGGGGAAGACAGCTCAGATAATGAGCTGTCAATTTAGACAAAAGCAGAATTGTATAACTTTATAATGAGCCTCATTCTCAGGTAATATAAGTGTAATAATGACAATGAGGCCTCGCTAATGAGACGACTACACCAATTCACACACTGTGAAACAACCTTTTTCTATTAGAAGATAACACACACACACAAGGCCTGATTTAAAGTTTTAACGGAGACACTTTTATAAAAGGAGGAAGTTAAAAGGTTTATTGAGAAAGTGACAGGTAGAATCGGTCGTTCTCAGGCATGAAATTAACTTCTTTTTTGTGTTGAAAAGGTTTGCTCTTATGTACAGTAGCTGCTGGTTTCTTTCATCGCCAACTACTCACAATCTATTTTTCTTTTTAAAGTATATTTGAGAAAGTTTGAGTCCCCTTCTGTACAACATTTCACCTTTCATATTTCATATTAGGACTCCAGGTTTTAAAAGTTACCTTAACACAAAAATTTGTAGCTGCTTTTCTCAATCACTGGGCAAAAAAGGGTCTGAAAAGTGAAGCCGATGCTGAAGTGCCTTAAACTTGCATTCTTTCTAATAGCCAGCAGGGGGCGACTCCTCTGGTTGCAAAAAGAAGTCTGATTGTATAGAAATCTATGAGGAAATGAGCCTACTTCTCACTTGATTTATTACCTAAATAAACATTGTAGTAAACATGAGTTTATGGTCTCAATCACTAGTTTCAAGTCTTTTTCAGTAAAGCATGATGTTCATTTAGTAAATTATGGTCCCATTTAGAGTCAAATAGACCATAAATCAGGGTATGCTTTAGGGCGTGGCTACCTTGTGATTGACCGGCTGCTACTACGTCGTTGTCCGTGTTTTTGTCTTAGAACTTTATTCTGTGTTTTCATTTCATAAACGTTAATTGAAACAGTTTGGTCGCCTAAAAATGTCTTATTCAGCGCTCGGTTGTATTTAGCTCCACCCTCTCGTGTCACTTCTGGTTGCAAAACAACAAGATGGCGACGGCTAAAATGCCGAACTCGGGGCTTCAAAACGGCAGTCCACAAACCAATGGGTGACGTCACGGTGACTATACGTCCACTTCTCATATACAGTCTATGTTCCTAATCCAGTTCAACCTGTGACCCGTTTTGGGTTCCCGACCGAGAGCTTAAGAAACAAGCAAGTTTGCTGTTTCAGCCGTCTCTGCTTTAGTGTAATGGTTGGCAGACTTCCTTATGGGGCAAGAAGAAGCTGGGTAATTACAATAATGTACAGCTCTGTCGCCTCTGAAAGGAAAGCCTATAATTAATCACACGGTACATCTGGCTGCTATTAGCTTTACAAAGACCTGTACAATAGCTGAGCTATCAATGTCAGCGGGATCCACGTGCACACACACACACAAAAACCATACAATGTACAACCTCACAAAGGCAAGAGTGCACACACACGTAAAAACTTTCATCGTGCCTATAACCTATTTTACACCTGAAGAAGAAGTATAAAAGATATCAAACTTTCTTTCATTGGGAACAATGACAACAATGAACGATGACGGTGTGATTTCTAAGCCTGAGTTAACACAATAGGTGCTTAAAATATCCATACAATGAAGTATACCATGACATAAGGGTCAAACTGAGGAAGAAAGAGATACTGAATAAGACTTTCTTTTCATTTCATGCATCAGATTCCTTACAGTAGAGTAGCGGCTGCCTGGAGAGTAAGACAAGTAGGGCTATGAAAGTAGCAGGTTTGAATTTCTGGTAAGGTGAGTAAGTGACAAATCTTAGCAGCGTTTTAGCAGCTGCTGCAGCGGAGTTTCTCAGAGGCGATGTTGTTTATATAAGAAAGAGCTGTTATTAAGTTACATAACTGCAAGGGCTGCCCCCTCTTAGTCGACCAATCGGCCATTTGTTATCCTTTTCTCATGCTGAATGAGTTATTTACAAGAAGCTTATGAGCACATCTCTGGTAAACAGTAAAAAGATTTAAATTGGGGCTGCAACTAACGATTATTTTCATTGTCGATTAATCTGTCGATTATTTTCTTGATTAATCGATTAGTTGTTTGGTCTATGAAATGTCAGAAAATGGTGAAAAATGTCGATCAGTGTTTCCCAAAGTGCAAGCTAGACGTCCTTGAATGTCTTGTTTAGTCCACGACTCAAAGATATTCAGTTTACTGTCATAGAGGAGTAAAGAAACCAGAAAATATTCACATTTAAGAAACTTGAATCAGAGAATTTAGACTTTTTTTTCTTAAAAAAATGACTCAAACCGATTAATCGATTATCAAAATAGTTGCCGATTAATTTGATAGTTGACAACTAATCGATTAATTGTTGCAGCTCTAATTTAAAGTGGTGCTTTTGTGTGAGTTTTGTAGATCTGTTGATCAATAAAACTGAGTTTCAGCCCAAATAATTGGCAAAAAAAAAATCAAACAGACCCCAGTAGGGCTGCAACTAAGGATTATCTTCATTATTGTTTAGTCCGTTAATTATTTTCTCTATTAATCGAATAATTATTTGGTCTTTAAAACGTCAGAAAATACTGAAACAAAATGTCCATCACAATTTTTCAGAGCCCAATGAGGCAATTGCCAATAGCCCAAAAGCCAAAGATTAGGGCCGTCCTCGACCAAAGAAATTCTTAGTTGACTAACACTCGTATGATTTTGTCGACTAATTGATTAGTTGATTTAATCGACAGATCTGTGAAACTGAGTTTCTCCACAAAGCATCACACAAAAGCATCACTTTAAATCTTGTGTTTACCAGAGATGTGCTCATATGTTTCTTTTTTCATGTCATTCAGCATTAAAAAAATGACTTATCGATTCAAGAAATCTTAGTCGACCAAGACCAAAACGACCGATTAGTCAACTAATCGACTGAGTGGGGGCAGCCCTGACAAAGATGTTGAATTTTCTACAATGTGTGACAAGAAACAGCAACTAATTCTCACATTAGACCAGCGAATGTCTATTTGTGACACAGAAGTGTGTGAAAACTAAGACCACAAGTGTAAAAGGGAAGAGATTGTTTCTCTACAGATATATAAATAAATCATAAACCCACATCATATACAGTTCAACAAGTGCGCACGCACACTCAGACATGGAATGGCAAAAGAAAAAGAAAGAAATATCTGGAAAACTTGTCCAGCGAGGGCGAGGGGGGGGGGCACGGACAGAGAAAGAGAGAGAGAGTGGGTAATGTCAACAGAAATGCCTCTACTAGGTTTTCTGACCGAGATGAAAACACACAAAAGCACGTGCACACATACACAAACACGCGTTACATCACGCTGTTGGAAGTTTATGAGAGGTCAGAAAAACAGGGCTGGAGCCAGAGGGAAGAAGAAAGTAGGTGAGAAAGTCAGGCAGAGAGAGAGAACAGAAAACAAGAGTATAAAGACATACAAGCTCGGACTCATGTACGGGTATGAAGAGCTGCTCTAGCAGGATGTTTGCATTGATGAATACATTTGGTTTTTGATAAGGCAGCTTCCTCATAACCGACTGCCTGTTCAAACCGGGGGCCCATGATGTGACGACTGGCAGCGATTCAGGTGCAAAGCCCAGGAGGGAAAAAAGGGAAGTGTGTGTACTATGATGATAGGATCCATCAGAGCGACAGCTTCAAAAGACTTCCCACACCTGTCCACACTAAGTGCCGCGCCAACACACACAGCAGCATCAGTGTGTGTGTGAATGCCGTTGTTGGAAGTCCGGAGTGAATCATTCATTTCTCTGATAAAAACCTGAAAAACACAGTGTCTCTTGTTACTGTGTGAGTTATGAAAATATGGTGTCAGAGCGGGGCTTTGTGACATCTGCTGCAGCTCACAAATAGGACTCTCTTCAAATGATACTTCAATGACGGTATCATGGGTGCGGGGAAATCAAACTTCTAAGCCTGCTTTGCTGTCTGAACCCCCGTCCTCTGACAACATCACTGCTATGGTTCACCCGCTGAGCAGGGAATGCAAAACCTGACCTAGTGGTATGTCCTTTCCACTTCCAGCTACGCTGTCCCACACACCAGGAACAACATATTTAGAGATGTAGATCATTTTTAAGCCTCTTGTTATGATATTTATTTACTTCCTGGTACTTAATTCCGTCACAGCAGAGGGTTAACTTCCCGATCCAGACAACAACATCCGTCACATGTTTTTATGTGACAATATTTCAATCTGTTGTGTGCAAACTTGATAGATGGACAATGCAAAGGTGCGTTTCTAATCTTCATAAATCTTTCAGGTGCATCTGTGACTCTGTGCAGTACACGGTAATTATCTAGATTTATATCACATCAACGCTCTTGTAAAAATACCTTTTCAAGTGTTTGCGGAACTTCAGGTGTGGTTGCACACGTGTCTGGGTGTAAACAGGGAGACATCCACGGTCTGTTTATCTACTGAATAATTGCACCATCTGCTACAGATACAGAAAGTATCCAGTTAAACAACCAGTAGAGCTGCCAGGAGATGCCATGGTGGTGATGTCAACAACAAACGTTAAAGCTACAGGTAGTAGAAAAATAGAAAGTACCTTTAAAAGGAAGGAAGTGAAGTGTAACAAGTACAGTATGTACAGTATACAAACAAACTTTGTCTTTGTGTTTAGCTGTTTTCATACACCGTTCGTAGCTACAAAAAGTGATGCACTGTAATTCATATATATCCTAAAAAATCAATTTGTATGTAATCCACGTAATCGTGAACCAGGGAGTATAAAGAGCGACAAATGCCGCATACGGAGGAGGTCAGGGTGGATGGGTGGGCCAAAAAAATCCCCGGACTTTCGACTTTTTTGCGCTATAATTTATTTTAAGTTCAGTACAGTAGTTACATAAACATGTTCAGATTTTTCATTACAAAAAAAATGTAGTAAATATATTTTACAGTATAAAAATAATATAAAAAATAAGATAAAAAATCGGAGTCTGTTAAACAATTGGAATAAATTTGAAATGTCTAAATAATCTAATAGTATTAATTCTAATTTATCTAATTTAGTATTTTTGAGTTTCAAGTTTTCAATTGCACTGAAATATCTTTTAAAATCAGTATCTTTAAAAGTATAAAGTGAAACCTGAAGTCAAAGTTGATTTATTTGTCACGCAACTTCCGTACTTAAGTTACACCTACAAAGTTATTTTAACCAAAACCGCGATCGTTTCCTAAACCTAACTAAGTAGTTTTGTTGCCAAAACCTAACCAAGTTTCCTGTGAAGACGCAGTTTATTTTGAAAAGACTGTATACATGTAACAAGCGGAAACTGGCGCGTGTTGCTGGACATTCGTAGGAAAACGCACAAAAAATGAGGAATAACTTTTCATATACTATCATATGAACCGTTTTATCAAGTACATGATCTCTCCAACTATGAGGGAAAGGGAAACCAAGAAAAAAAAGATGGGGAGATAAAGAAAACAAAAGTACAAATAGAAGTAAGGGGAAGGGGCAGAAGGGGAGGAGAAGAGGAAGTAGAAGTTATCATGGACACAGAGAATCAAACTCCCAACAAGGGACTTCATTTTGATATGCTACCACCCAGCCACAATTACCAATTAAAACATAATGATGGAAGCTAGCTAGCATGGATAACTCAGCAGCAGAACCCACATTTACCAATGCTTTAATGTTACTGAAAACCAAACCGTCTGCCTCATCAGTTCACCACGAGGCCCATTTTATCGGAAATGACTAGGAGATAGATTGCATGCTCACATCCTGTGAAGTCAGCACAGGACATCAGACATGATTCATTCATTCTCTTTCTTCTTCTTCTTCTTCTCCTTTTCTTCTTCTATCTGTCTCTACTCATCTGTCATCATTCAGAAGGTCTCCCCCGATAGACCCTAAACGCTGACCCCTAAATCTGACCTCAGACCCCCCCTACATAATGGGAACCTCAGTCTTTCGCCCTGTGTGTGTTTCAAGCGTGTCAGTGTATGAATGCATTGATGTGAATGGTTGCACGATGTTTATCACACTCTCTGTTTGCGCATGTATTTAACTGCATAGGTGTATTTACATAAACGTGTATATCCTTTAGTATTTGCAATCACCTTGAAAGCCATCTGTATATTACAGCTGCCATTACGAGCATTTATTAAAATGGAAAAGATGAGGTCAGGCAGTCTGCAGTGCAAATACGGATTAATATGAGAAATGTGCATGGTATAAAATCATTAAAGCAAGCAGTCCTCGTAAAAATGGGTGGGAAGGATATAAAATACTTTCAAAAATCAGCTTGGGTTCATTTAAATAAATCTACTGCTCTAATGGACAGAGTGGCTGCCTGTACAGTCCGTCCAACACTTTTCCATTAACTCTCTCTCTCTCAGGCTGTTCAGGCCATTCATACAACATGGAGCATTACATAATTCATTTCATATTTTTAAAATAGCACCTTTTACACAAATGGTTCACATGATCAGCCACACTTTGGTCACACATTAAAGTTGCCAAGTTACTACAAAGTGTTCAGTGTTACAAACGCATGGGGTCGTACATACTGTACATAGAAACGCTGCCAGCAAACTATCATTTATTTTATTGCAATAAAGTCTAACCAATGCTGGATTTATGAGGCCAATAATAGCGATATTTGAGAATTCCAAAAATTTGGTGACAACATTTTGGCCAATACGTATTCTTTCTCATATGGACGACATACACAAACATTTTTAATGAGGATCTACTAACTTTTTAATTCATTATCAATCAATCAAACTTATATACTAGATGTATTATTTATATAGCGACTTGAGAACAAATCAAAAAGGACTTCAAAGTGCTTTACAAGTGATTGAGAAAAATTAGTATGTAGTGTATAAAGGTAGTAAAATGTTAATAAAATAAAATAGAATAAAAATAATTCATAATGATCAACAGTTACTCAAAGTAGTAAAATGTTAATAAAATAAAAATACAATAAAATTATTCATAATGATCATCAGTTCCTCAAATCAGTCAAATGTTAATAAAATAAAATAGAATAAAATTATTCATAATGATCATCAGTTGTTCAGAGTAAAAAAAGGTAAATAAAATAAAATAGAATAAAATAATTCATAATGATCAGTTGCTCAAAGTAGTAAAATGTTAATAAAATAAAATTGAATAAAATTACTCATGATCATCAGCTCCTCAAAGCAGTAAAATGCTAATAAAATAAAATAGAATAATAATTCATTATGATCATCAGTTGCTCAAAGTAGTAAAATGATTTAGTAACAATAGACATAAAATGATAAAAGAATAAGTATAAAATCACAAAAAAATTAAAACCCTACATAAATGCCAGCCTAATAATAATTGTGACTAAGATATGTACAACTCGGTACATTGTATAGTTGAAAAGTAAAACTGACTTTAATGAGTAGCTCGTACCCTACAGTTTGAAGATAAAACTTTTATAGAATAATTTATTTTCCTGAGACAACCATCTCATCCTCTGGTTCACCACTGAACCTTCATGTTGCTACAGCTGATACTAATGGGCCTGAGAGAGAGAGATCTTCTGCTTGAAGGGGTTTAGTGTGACATACTGTTCTGCCATATACCCGTGTTTGTGTTTTCGGTCAATGAGGAAGGAGAAATAAAACTTTAAACACTGCTGACAGAAGTCTCCCTGAATGACTGGCTGAAAACGTGCTTCACATTCATAAATATAGCTTCCCGACAACCAGTTTCTTCTATGTTTTACCACCGAGCACGTGAGGAGTCTGTCAGAGTTTATGTGGGAGTTTAAAGATAGAGAGACTGCTTGATGAATGGAGGCCATGATTATTCGTGGCCTCTATTCAGGGAGCACACTCACACACACACACACACAGAGTTTACTGGGGTGAAAGTAATTTGAATGTGATCCAGATGCCTTCATGTGTGAAGAAGAGAAGAGAAGAGAAGAGAAGCGAAGAGAAGAGAAGAGAAGAGAAGAGGAGCAAAGAAGAGAAGAGAAGAGGAGAAGAGAAGAGGTCTAGTCAAGAGACTAGTGAAGGTAAATAAAAAGGCAGAGCTAAAATATGAATCATGCGCTGCTGCTGCTGCTAACACCTCGAGCCCACGAGACTGCTATTTATAGACGGAGAGAGAGAGAGCAAAATGATAGCACAGAGGAAGACAAGTTCAGAGACGAACAGCATTACACTGAGTAGACAGCAGTGAAAGAATCAGCTAAAGGGAGAGAGAGAGAGTGACTGGAGAGTTGGATGAAGAGAATGAAGAGAGATGGACGAATGATTGTGCACCAGACTGAGAAAATACCAGGGTCGAACTGCGGTCGTCTGGAGGGTGGATGGAATGACAAATCAAAACTAAAAGAGCGAAAAAAAAATGTGGATGGAGCAAAAGAAATACAAGGAAACGGGGCTAAGTGATGGAAAACGTTTAGTCCCCCTCTCCCTCTGCAGACAGGTGTATGTACCCGTCTCAGGACTTAGTCAGTGAGAAAAAGCAGCGTGCCAACATTGAACATGAGATAGCATGTTTTTTTTTGTTTGTTTTTTTTAAATGGAGCTTTGTTTGCATCAGTCAAGATTCAACCTGTCGGATTAAATGAAACATGTAAAGGGATGACATAACATATAATTTTCTTAATTTAAAGGAACAGTGTGTTACATTCAGGGGGATCTATTGGGCAGAAATGGAATATAATATTAATAAGTATGTTTTCTTTAGTGCATAATCACCTGAAAATAAGAATCGTGTTTTTGTTACCTTATAATAAGCCCGCAAGATCCTACACACAGCACCTTTAAGAAAACATCTTATTGAGGGTCAAACAAAAATGCCGTTTTTCTTTTTGCAAGAAAAAAAAATTATCCAAGCAACGCTTTTATCAGCAATTTATTATGGTGATATTTTATATATGCAAGCAAGTTCATCTTCTTTGAGAATATTAAATTCAGTGTATCATGTTGCTTTATTTAATTTGACTCTAATTTGGGTTTCCGCACACGTAAATGCAGTTTATATGAGAAAGTTGGTTTTCTTTATACAACTGTAGACTGGACCGCTGGTACATTTTTCTCTATAAGGCCATATTACAGGAACTACCTCCTTATTTATGTTCGCTACTGACTCTTAAAATTCAGTAGCTGAAGCGGACAAATTATGTACGTCATTCCTCGAACCTGTACCGTCTTTGGTGAAAGTGCTTTTAAAGTTTTTGCATCCTCATCTTGGTCTGAGCTAGAGACATTTTATAAGTATAGAAGATTTTAAAAACAGAATTAAGGACTGGACACTGAATGCACCTGTCCTGTTACTGAACGACACGTGCTAACTCATTGGTTGATGCAATTTGCTGTTTGTTTTAAGTCTGTTACTCGTCTCTTTTATGTGAAATTTCTGATGTTGTTTTTAACTTTTTTGCTATTTTGTTTGTAAGTTATTGGTGCTTTTATGTGCAAGACTTGTATGCTGCTGTCTTGGCCAGGACTCCCTAGGAAAAAAGATTTTAATTCTCAATGGGACTATCCCCAGAAAAATAAAATAAGAGTAATGTATTTGTTCTATCCAACCGTTATCTTGTTTTATTGTCTTCTTTTAGGGTGAATTTTAAACTGTTACTTTAGATTTTTCCTATTTCCTAACTATTTTCATTCCCAATTAATCTTTAGATTATTTTCTCCAATAATCACTTTATCATTTAGTCTTTGAAATGTCAAATAGTAGTGAAAAAATGTCCATCAAAACTTCCAGAGCTCAAAAGACATGCCAATATATTCTTATCTGATTATTTCAAACTCTCAAATATCGACTCGGCTTCAAAAATCCAGCATCAATCGGGCAGTAAACTAAAGCCATTCAGGACAGATATGAACAAACACAAAAGGGATAAGTTACCCACATGTGCACCTCACATTCATGAACACAAACCCACAAAAATGCTTTCACACACCCATTCATACGCAAATGCCGCATCGGTCTTTTGAAGTACCACACACTTCATAGTTGACACCCTGATGACAAACATGCCGTGTTAAGGTTTGCCAACAAATGCAGGTGTGTACATATGTGTGTACATATGTGTGTGTGTGTGTGTGTGTGTGTGTGTGTGTGTGTGCGTGCATACTGTTTATTCATATCATATAAAAGACGGGATAAAAGAAGTATCGCTCATTTTGTTTTGTCAACGATGCAGAAACACTTGCTTGCAGGACCTGTTTGGACCTCCCTAAATAACAAAGACGTATTTATAAGCGAAACATAAATAGATTTATAAAACAAGAGATGACAGTCTTCATCGACATTAAGTGTCCGACACACCTGAGAGTTCTCGGAAAACAGAAATCCTCTTTGGCAGAGATGACTTTGGCAGATAAATATCAACAGACGAGTAGAGACAAGGTTGGTGACAACAGAATTTACGGTCATATTGTTAAGCTTGGGTGATGGCCATTCCCATGGGCAACTCTTACATGCTCGTTCCCACATACAAACAAACACAGTCAGCTATTGCTCAATATTTAACCAAACTACGCAGATGGATTTCTCAGTAATCTGTGGTGAAAGAGGGATGAGCCTGCTGTGGGATGTGCAAGTGTCCACACACAGCAGTTTTTCCACAGTTGCAACAGTGTTATTATGACAGGTGCTAAAAAAAACATGGCCTGTGCACTGTAGGGCTGCAACTAACCAATACTTTCATTGTTGATTAATCGGTTGATTATTTTCTCGATTAATCGATTAGTTGTTTGGTCTATGAAATGTCAGAAAACGGTGAAAAATGGCAATCAGTGTTCCCTAAAGCCCAAGATGACGTCCTCAAATGTCTTGTTTTGTCCACAACTCAAAGATATTCAGTTAAGTGTCATAGAGGAGTAAAGAAACCAGAAAATATTCACATTTAAGGAGCTGGAATCAGAGAAATTTGACTTTTAAAAATGACTTACACCGATTAACAGATTATAATAGTTGCCAATTAATTTAATAGCTGACCGACTAATCAATTAATTGATTAATCTTTGTAGCTCTAATGTGCACATATTTATGTTAAGGCCTTTACACGTCGGGGGTTTAAGTTGTGGTTCGGAACAAGGTCAATTTTCTGAGCTTTTGCACCGCGAATAAAGGCCTCAACTAGTCACATTTGTGCTGAACGGGTTGAGTTGCATCTAAATTTATGAAACAAGAACACGGAGGCTCCATAGTCGGAATCAAGACATCAAACTTTATTACTCCTTTCAACCTTGACAAAGGCAACGCAGACCAGATCCACCCCTTCGGTTCTTACCTTTCACAATTAAAGCCCTAGGCATATGATATTCGCAGGCAGGTATTCATTTAACTTCACAACCCCACCTTTATACTGGTAAAACCACCAGTATGAGCTGGCGTCAGAAGCAGTTTCATTGCTGTTTCGGGTAGCTTTCTATCTCACTTCCTTCCTTCTCTCCTGGCTCCATTCCCCTCCGCTGTCCCCTTTTCACCCCCCTTTTGTACATCTCCTTCTTCTCATCCTCCCACGTGCCCGCTTCAAGCTACTGAGCTGAAACAGAGGTAGTGTTTGGGCTAATTAAGGACATTCCCCACCACTGCAGTCACAGCACATTTGCTGTTTCACCAAAAAGGAAGCCTTCTAAAGGAGTTTAGCATTAAATCCTCCCTAAAATGTGCTGGAAGATAGATACTTTGCCAGAAATACCAGCAGTTCTTAGCCTTTTTCAGCTCACACCACAAAACAAAGGCAAGCTCAGTCTGTTGCAGGCATTATTACACAGGATGGTAAAATAAAAAAAATACTAAATTGTCAACATACAGTATACAAATGTCCTATACTCTATAATGCTTGCATAAACACAGGCTAGTAGCATGTACCTGGAAGAGCAGTGTGTATCTACAGTATCTGTTCCAATGAAGGGTATCAATAACATCCTCACAAGGCCAAGGAAATATATCTGGAGGAGTCCCTTTACTGTTTGTTAAATTTTAATCAAGTCAATTATGGCAAATGTAATATTTGATACAGAAGATATCTAAAGGGTTAACTACGGTGAAAGCCCCGCGTCAATCAATGTGTTGGAAGGAAACGGAGCAGTGTAAACGTATACCGGAGCTATGCAGATGGGTACACACAGGTAGCAGATAGCTGGCGGCTCACCACAATATCAGATATACAGTATGCTTGACGTTCAGAAATAGCACTGTGCAGCAAAGTGTCTATGTAGAACTAGCAGTGACTACGGTGTGCGGATGTGCTGCAGACTGTGGTGTGGTTTAGTGCCACCTGCAACTAGTTGCAAAGTTTAGGCACCTCTAAATGTTTTTTTCTCTTAAGCCCCGGACACACAGGGAACGTCAAGAGCGCGTGGCGGCTGTGTAGCGTGGTGGCTGCGTGATACACGCGTCGGGCATTCACACCAGCTGCATTTCCGCTGCGTGTCTGCTGCGTGTCTGCTGCTGCGTTTCTGCTGTGTGTCTGCTGCGTTTCTCCTGCTGCTGTCAGCCCTTTCTTTCTACATAGAGTTTGCCTTTTAATGGCCATTTAACTTCATTATACATATCATTTATATTTATTTTAGACGGAGAAAGGTTAAGAAACGTGTGGTAATTTACAAATAATAGTAATAATCCACAATTAAAACTCCGTACTATATTC